>NC_039283.1:4889096-5117793 GCF_003368295.1 Carassius auratus
AAATGTGTAGAGACATTCTCAAGCCTCTTTTTATTTCTTTGAAGGTTTTAATTGGCATGAAGTTCATAGAGCTAGCTTTTCTAACATGTTTACAAGATTCGCCAAATTCTTACACCACAGTAGTGATTTCGCCAAAAATAGCTCAGAAACAGAATCAGGAAAAACTTTTGTGCTTTATATCTGTGTATCTGTGTCATGCATGAGAAAAATATGTATTGTCCATACCAATCAATGTACAAAATTCTATAGATAAATGTGCTTGTTGATGTGTGTATGTGTAGTAGATGTAACCAACTAGTGAGTGTGTATGTGTGTGTTTAACCAAAAGTCAATGCATGTGTGTTTATTTACTGCACTCAGAGAGTGTTTCAGGCCTGCTGTAATGCACACATGTGTATTTTCACCCGTTGTCTGTGTATTAAGGAGAGTGTTTGTGTGCATCTGCTGGAATGTGAACAGGTTTATTTGTTACCTGCAGCTGGATCCCATTATTACCTTCCTGTTTATACCAGTGGTTTTCAAACCTCTCCTTGAAGTACCCCGAGCACTGCACATTTTGTATGTCTCCCTGTATCTGACACTCCCCTCAGGTCTTGCAGGCTCCACTAATGAGCTGATGAGTTGAATCAGGTGTGATAGATGAGGGAGACATACAA
The DNA here is from genome assembly GCF_003368295.1 of Carassius auratus. Taxonomy (NCBI): domain Eukaryota; kingdom Metazoa; phylum Chordata; class Actinopteri; order Cypriniformes; family Cyprinidae; genus Carassius; species Carassius auratus. Next base: position 4,889,753 of record NC_039283.1, read on the forward strand.
AATGTGCAGGGCTGGGGGTACTCCAGGACAGGTTTGAAAATCACTGATTTATGCCAGTGTGCCTCATTTATTATAATCTGTGCTTTAAAAAAAAAAGAAAGAAAAATACTAGGAATAATTTGCATGTTTATGCTTTTATGAGCAGTAGGAGTAAAGCGTATGACAGTTAAATAGTCAGTGTGATTTATACTACTATCCACACAAGCCAACAGGCAGTAGTTAAGTAAAAGCACTATTCTTTCATGTTACTGATCTGTTACCATCATATTAATTCATAGTAAAGAGAAATCAAGAATTTGGCTGTTTGGATAAAGTATTATTTTATTTTGATATTTTATAATAACTTAAAATAAAGGAAATTTAACAATGTTTGCGAGGGATTGAGTGACTGACTCTATGTATGTATTTACATTTACACTTAAAAAAAGTGAGAAGTGATTGAGCTACATTAAATAGATTTTATTTCAGTAAGTGTAGTCATATCAAAATATTAACACTTGAGTTGCTCTCCCTTAAGATAATCAAGTTGTAAACAAGAAAATAAAAAGTTTACATTTCATTTTGTTGCTCCAGATCTACTTCTAGAAGGCAAACTTGAAATGCATATTTAATGCCCTCTGGTGGGCAATGTAGTCATCAAAACTTGATCTCTGCTCATCGCACTTCCGGAAATATGTTGTTAGGGTTGTTGTATAAAACTGCATTTTCATATGAAAATGTATATTATGGAAAGCAGTATTTTTTTCACTAAATATATATTAGAAACCTTTAACTTTGCAAGACATTTAAGCACGTTCAGAATAAAATACTGATTTGCACACTGCGAAATACACTGTCATTCACTGTCTAAAAATAGAATATGGGGACGTTTTAAACAGAAGTACAATAAATTGTTACATGACCCCATTATGCTTTCAGCTTAAGTGGCGCTAATCACTTCAGAAATAAAACATTATTTTAATAAAATGCATTGCATTGTGGGATAGTGTCCCAGGAGGGTTCTGCTGTTTATCTTACAATCATCCCGGTATTTTGCATATTGTGCACAGTATACATACTGCACACTACAGAAACGGTATGCGTAGTATAGTAGTATTTTATTCCGAACATAGCCAAATACAGTAGGTCTATACACTGACAGCTTTAAGCAAAGCCTGACTAGTTTAAATAAACTCTGCCCCCTTAACTTCAGGAAACCATAGATTATAAAACATTTGGAAAGTTTAAAGAATTATTTACAGTTAACCAATCAGATTAAACAATGAACATAGAGATGTTGCTTTTACCACTTTAAATACTGCTGTGTGGTATTAACATAATGCTAAAACAGCTATTATAGCATAGAGGTTTGTTCTGGTTCATACAGTGAAATTAGTGCATTTAGTTAAAGGGGTCATATGATTTAGCTAAAAAGAACATTATTTGGTGTAATAAGGTTCAAAAAACACATTATTTTCCACATAATGTACATTATTGTTGCTCCTCTTTGAACGCCTTTCTGAAATGCCACAATGTTTACAAGGCTCATCGTCCTGAAAAATCGTGTATGCTGGTTGGCCAGCTATCCAGTGCATTGTGATTGGCTGAATAACTCAAGCGTGTGACAGAAATGTTACGCCACTTAACATACTATAATGCCATGTCCCGGCACGACGAGACAAAACCAATAAAACCCATTACAAATGAGGCATTTGCATCCAGTGGGGTGGATGACTGATCATAATGACTGTCTTTTTACGTGTTGTGTTGCATGTCTGATCGGAGAAAAGACAAACAACAAGCGCTATTCTACACTGCTAAAAACTCGCATTTGAATCATCAATGGCAAATCATTTCAATATAAAATACGTAGCCTACATACAGGCTGTGAGTCAGAAGCGCCAGACTGTCCTTACAAAGTTGGAACTGCCCCACTTTATAGAAACAGCCTTTGAGCACAGACGCATTGTAGGCTACTGTTCTGCAGGATCAGGAAACAGTCCTCCATAAAATGTGCTGCACACATCTGAATACGAAAATGAAACAAACTTGAGTGAGATACGGCTGGTGGATTCGATGAAGAAGCGGGCTAGTGAGTTTGTAGCAACCACATGTGACGACCCCAGGCTGGACTCTGCTACGTAAACAGTGAAAGCAGATCCGGCGATCCACAGTTGCGAAGTTGATGCATTTCCTCAGCAACCAGCATGGATCAGCTCTAGGCATAACAAAATGCATATCGTCCTCCTTTGGAGGGCCAAACTAACGAGCTTCTCTTCCACAATGAAACACAAAGCATCTCTGCAACATGGCAGCGGCGGCAACAGCAAGAATAAAAGGTAAGCCTTCTTTCTTTGAGTGAACATTTGGCCGGTGTTATGCAAATCTTCCCACATCCTGACGTAGACTTTTGGGGGAGTGTTTAAACTAGGTTTTTTTTAGGAGGGCGTGGACAAGCCTTAAGTTTTCTAAAGAATATCTCTTTGAATTTTACAGATCTTCTTTATGCACCAAGAGCTTGAAATGCTCCAAAGAGAAAGGAGAAATTTGAAATCGCATCATATGACTCCTTTAAGGGCTCTTGTTGTCTATTGGTTTTGTGGTCTGTCAGCAGTTGTGTTGTGTGTGTGTGTGTTTGTGTTGTCTTAGAGTTCTGTCATTAACAGAGCCCTCAGTAGTTTCTCTCTCTCCATCCGCAGGTCTTCAGAGCTTCACACATTCGAAGACAGACGCATGAACAGGAAGAAGGATGGGAACAATCAGAGAAAAGGCCCACGTCAACAGATGGAAAGATAAATAGACAAACACACATAACAAAAGAATTGTATGAATAATCAGTGATAGGAAGGCAGATATACATCAGGAAAATACATCTATGAATTATTCAAGATTTTGGAAAGGGCCTGACTGTTGTGTGTGTGTGTGTGTGTGTGTGTGGATGTACCTGGTATTCAGTACATTATGGTGACCAAATGTACCCTTATGGCTATATACCACTCATTTTTACCCTTGTGGGGACATTTTTTTTTATTCCCCATGAAGAAAACAGCTTATAAATAATGCAGAATGTTTTTAAAAAAATCTAAAGTTTTCTGCGAGGGTTAGGGTAAGGGGTTAGAAAATACAGTTTGTACAATATAAAAACCACAAATTCTATTGGAGGTCCCCTTAAAACATGGAAACCAGTGTGCAGTGTGTGTGTGTGTGTGTGTGTGTGTGTGTATGTATTACCTTTCTGTATGTGTAGTATATGGAAGCAGGTGAGGTACTGGACTTGGAAAGAGCAGTGGAGAGTTGTCACGCTCTAAATGTGACGTATCCTTCTGCTATGGAGAAGAAGAAAAAAGGACTGTATATGTGACCCTCTCTGTGAAATCCAGGCTAATGTCTCAAAATCGAATAATGAGATAACAAGCATCAAATTTAGATTTTAACCATTAATTTCACTACTTTCAATCTTTGACCTGGGTTTAGTCAGTGATAAGGATATCAATGTTACACTTTCACAGAATGTTCTTTACCTTATGAAGGATGATTTTATATAGAAAACGGTAAATCACCAAAAGATGACTTTAGCTGGGTTTTCACAGACAGGGTCACATATTGTCACATACAGTATCTCCAGAGATTAAAGTAAGGTATATATGAATATATATAGTGCCACTCGAGGCAAACATGCGTCATCGCTACCAGGCTACAACTGGCCAAAGGGGAATGCTAAAGGTAATTACCTTAAAACCGAGTTTTTGACCGAGTTTCACTTTCTAAATACAGGACTAGAGCATATATGAATTTATTGACAAACAAACTGGCAATATGAACCCCCTTTATTTTTCACACTTTAACAAAACACACTTACGTATGTATATAAATATGTACTAAGTTCTATCATGTGTGGAATGGATCCCTTTTAAAGGGGGGGTGAAATGCTATTTCATGCATACTGAGTTTTTTAACACTGTTAAAGAGTTGGATTCCCATGCTAAACATGGACAAAGTTTCAAAAATTAAGTTGTACGTTTGAAGGAGTATTTCTGTTCCAAAAATACCTCTTCCGGTTTGTCACAAGTTTCGGAAAGTTTTTTTCGAGTATGGCTCTGTGTGACGTTAGATGGAGCGGAATTTCCTTATATGGGTCCTAAGGCACGTCTGCCGGAAGAGCGCGCGCTCCCGTATGAGAGCACTGAGAGCAGAGGCATTCAGTGATCAGAGCGAGAGCATCGCGAAATGTCACGAAAGGAGTGTGTTTTTGGTTGCCTGGGCAAGACAACCCTGCACAGATTACCAAAGAAAAAACAGCATTAAGGGACCAGTGGATGGAGTTTATTTATACAGAGCATCAACGGAGTTGTGCAAGTTTTTTGTTCCCTGCATTTCGAAGATGCTTGTTTTACAAACAAGGCCCAGTTTGACGCCGGATTTGCGTATCGTTTATTTCTTAAGGATGATGCAATCCCAACGAAAAAGGGTCACGATCGTGTGTTGGAACCGCAGGCGGTGAGTAAAACTGCTTCAAATATCTCTGCCTCCTTGTTAGTGCGTCCGCCTCCCATGCCGGAGACCCGGGTTCGAGCCCCGCTCGGAGTGAGTCGTTGCTGCTGCTGCTCTCGTTCAGTTTCAGCCTCGGGATCTGATTCTGGATCATAAATAAACGGCTGAATCTGACTGTTAGCCATGGTTTGTTTTGGATGATGGTTTTTTCCTCAAGGTAATGTCACAGCTTCCAAACGCTCTCAACGCAAAAGCCTACTGGCGCTCGTGATTCTTTATGATGTTCTTCAAAACATATTTGTGTGTGTGTGTCAGAACAAGAAAGGAAGTCAATATGTTTGGAGTGAGGGTGAGTGAATGATTACAGGATTTTCATTTTAAGTGTACTGTCACTTTAAAGGTGCACTGGATATTTTTTTTCTTCTGCATTATAATTTCCCTTGGTTCCCTGAAATTGGATATTTGTTATTGTATATTTTCTCTTGTAGAATAAATTAATCAAGGCAGACTGTGAACAGAGCCTTTGGCGTCAGTAACTGAAAACATTTTGATTGAAAAATAAATGTTGATTGCATCTCGAGTGGGCAAAGTAAATCTTACCGGTGGGTATATGGGTGGTTGGACCTGTTTGTCCAAGGAGCTGTTTGAGGAGGATTTTCCGATATTGCACTCGGAGGAGATGGCTGCAAGTGCCTCAGGGAGGTCATCTTCATCACTATGGTTACTATAGACAAATGAAATATATCAAGAGAGGCCTCATTGTTGAATCTAAAAGGTTACAGATGATATACATTTTGCCTAGTGACTCACAAGCTGAACTGTCTGACAAGGCGTTTGCGTCGTTCCACTCTGGGCTTCTCTGTGTTCATACTGCTTGAGCCTGAATCCTGTGAAGAGCTGGGATACCTGAGATAGGAAGCCAAAATCAGTGAATGTAACACAAAGAGTCAAAGACAATTGATGGTTTCTCATGTTTGAAAAGCATCTGATATATCTGTATATATGCTGTTCTCACCTGTCAGTTTGGTCTCCACTTGAGGAGTTCCCCTTGGAGGTTCCACTATCACTTTGGGTGGCACGCTATAGTAGGATACAGAGTACAAGCTATGCATCATCTCACTGCTACTGTCACATGCCCTCATTCAGTAACCTCAATATTTGTACTGTATAAACTGTTGTAATTAGTTTGTGTATAGTCCAAATTCCAGGTAGGTGGCGTTATGTGGTTCCTAGCTGGTCAAAATGGTTTTAGGTTATATGATTAAAATGCCATTAATGGTTCCACGGTGAACCTTTAACATCCATGGAACCTTTCCATTATACAAAAGGTTCTTTAAAGTGCACTATTTTATAATTGCATGTTACAGATATTATTGTGAAGGAAACATCCATGTATGTGTTTCTATTAAAAAATAATAATAATTGCTTCCTGTGAAAATGACCTTTTCAGTTATTTAGTCTTATTACCTCTTTTTTTTTTATTGACTGAAAGCTTGCATTCACATCTGCCTCCATCCAATTAATAGAATCAAGTCTATACACTACATGTGTTCTTTTTGGCTTAGTCAGATGAGCATCACTCTTTAGAAAAGATGTTGCTGCTTCGATTTCATTGCTACTTTAAACTTGACCACCTATAGCTGGAATTACCTGTTTTTTTTTTTAAGGTACCTTAGATGCAGATATATAAATAGACAAATTAACTTTGCATCAGCTTTTATGAATAGAGTGTCATGTTCTTGCTGTCTGTCTGTGGGAGCAGTTACTTTAGAGATGTTGCTCTTCAGTTGTTCCTGTAAAACTGCAGGGGAGGAAGGAAGACTTTTCTCAGAAAGTGGTTTTTCCTCTGCCTGTAGTAACAGAGGGATTTGAATACTTATTTATATGGCATAAAACAGCTACAAAAATAATTTCTTTATGTTCCAGGTGGCTGTGATCTCCATAACTGACCATGTCTATGTTGATGTGGAGAGCCGGCCAGGCTGCAGGTTCTGCTTCTAGCTGGTTCTGCAGAGCTCGATCCAACTCATCCGGGAGCCCAGGAGACACGACCCAAGCTTCTGATGTAAACAAACACATCAGCATACATATTTTGAATTTTACACGTTAATTGAACTCATCGAATCTGATTGGCAAAGTGCCATTCACAGAGTAAAGTCCTATAGACCTTAGTGAGGGTAGCAGCAGATTTTTGAGAGTAATATAAGCGAGGGCTGGGCTCTGTGTTCAATGGATTGTGCTGTTGTTTAACAACATGCTAATTGTTCAACTCATTAAATGTTTTTAACATTTTTGGCCACTAATGCAAAAAAAAGAAGTCTTGCTTTAATGATAATTACTGAGTGGTTTTATGATTTATATAATTATTGTGATTCATATTATTATTATGTACCTTTTAGACACAAACAATTTTAGTTAAACAGTTATTATAAATATTTTATTTATTTTATACAGATCATGTTATATAAATAAGTTGTAGTATCAAAAGATTGCACTATTTAAAAAAATAAAAAATCTGACCTTACATGTTCAAGTCTCTATCACTAATTATTTTCAAATGTAAAAACTAAGTAAACAAGTTTCTCTTGTCAATGCAGTGATAGAGCAAGTTTATTTCTTTTATTTGTCCTCCTTCATTTTAAATATGACGTTAAAATTGGTCATATTCTTCAATCTCTTAACCTTTAGAAAAACCTGTAACCTTTAGTTTTGAATCTCACAGGATCTCTAGCAAGAAGTAAATCAAACTTGATTTGTGTTGCAAGGCTCGTGATTGGCTGTTCGCCAGTGATGTCACACATTCATTTGCAAGCGCTTCACAAACTCAGGATTACAACATCGCGGTACCAACAAAGCTGGATTGGAGAGGTTTGGATTTATCAACTCAAAACTAATCCTGTAACTCTGAATTTGTTCAGCTACCATCTTGGTACAGGCCCCTAGCCGTGGAGTTACAATGAACGCAGCTAAAAGCAAGATCCACAAACGAATGCCATGCAAAGTTGTTTTTGTGACATAAGTAGATATTTGTGAAATTTCATTTTATATATTTGTAAATTTGATTAATGTTTGTGAAAATCTAATATTTATTTGTGGATTCTCATTCACTTTATTTGTTTAATTATACAAAAAGTATATCTCAATACACGGCTGATTTGCTTAACCGACTCGTTCAAACCATAGACAGTCAAACACACACGAATCACTAGCGTGGGCTGTTCGGAAGCGCGCGCAACCCTTGATTTCTGTATCGGCGGAGCAAAAGTAAACAAAACAATATGTCTTCAAAAATGTAAGAAGATAAATATACGTTTTTGATTATTTAACATATATTATGGCAGCACCCAAGTCAAGTAGCTATATTCAGACTCGGGACTCACTAGGTTTAGCTGTCGTGAGGCACAGTGCTTCCGGTTTTTCGTATCCGTGGCGATGGTAGCAGCGATGGACCTTTCCAAAATGAGGAGCCTCGTTCTCTTCCACACTAAACCTCCGGGTGTCTGCAGTGCTCAAAGGGAAACTATAAAACAATGCACAACAATGACATAGTGTACAATGGTACATAAGACAGCTCCATATATTTTAGTCTGTAAAATGAAGATTCAGGGAACAAGAGTCTCTGAAGTTCATTCATACACATCTACACACTCACTCTCACATGCAACCAAATGGCATGTGTCATCTTTATTGATCCTTTATGCATTCACAACACAATTAACACCAGCATATTACCAATGCATGAGCTGGTACTTTTTTATTGATTTATTTTCAAGTAGCAAGTCATGAATAACCTCAGTAAAATGACATGCAGAAACATGCACACAGCTTTCTAATTTAATAACAGTGCTTATTAAAGTAATTTCAATGGATGGACCAACAACAATAACAACTGGTTTATGCAAATGGTGTTATTAAACAGAAAATGGAACTGTGCAAATGTTAATACAAAAATGAGAAGCAAATGTCAAGTGTTTACGTAATCAATAAAATTGAGTCGATTAGTGCAAACACATTTATTTAGGCAGGCCTCATTGCAGCAGTCTGTAATCATTAAAAGCCCCTGTCCCTTGCCGATTGAACGGATTTCCAAACACGAAGGTTTCTAACTTAACACTTAAGCAAATACATAATGATCAGTAGCACATATAGAACAGCTGTCATGAGTACTTTCAAGGTGAATTTAAATTAAATAAAGCAGGGTTTGTAAACAATGAGGTGCTTGGCATGATATATAAGTGATTTGCACTTAAAAGTAAACTTTCAGACATGATATGCATAAATCTATTAACTAAAATGCTAAAAAAAAGAAGAAGGCTATAATCTAGAACAACAGTGCTCAGTCTGGCTTCTGGAGGTCCGTAATTTTTAACAGCTTGGTGAGAAGGATCTGATGAGTTAAGATAAGCGCTGGGACGAAAACTGAGCGACCTTGCTATAGAATATGAAGCCACAACAGCAGCAGTTACATTTCTTGACATCCTCTTTCAGGTACTTTGCTAGTTCTAAATTTGATCGGACGTCATGCAAAACTCTAAAAGCTATCAACATGAAGATTGTCAGACGTCAAGGTCTGCATATGCTGAATATGTTTTTATTATTTCAGGATGCATTTGATCGGTTGAGATGTCACATGATGGATGATCACGAACAATGGATGACACTCCTGCAGGTGTGATGATGCAGATGGATGACAGACTGTGATTGGATGCGAGCATTCAGCGGTCTTTTTTTACTAAGGTGAGCGGCTCATCCAAACACTCTTTCACATGCTCACAGCGCAGTCATAACTTTGTCTTTGTGCACGACTGACACACTCCTGGCACTGCGCTCAATTAAACCGCTCTCACCAAACCAACCACTGCTCGCAGGGGATCTGTCCACATTGGAGGGTCTAAATCAGACACATATGCACATGCAGGTGAAAACAGATGAGATCAGCCTATATTTTGTGATTTTTTTTTTTTACAGAAACTGAAAGATTGGCAGAGGCTTGATCTTTCAGTTTTGGTAGATAAAAATGTATACCTGTGTGGTGGTGGAACGTGTCCCATTTCCAATGGCTGTACGTATAGGGGAGGGGTCAGACTAGACGGATGTGGTCTTTTCCAGGGTTCCTGTGCAATTGGAATGTTGTGCTTATACTGGAAAGAAACAGAAAAAATATGATTCATATGAGTAAAGCCTCTTGCCAGTTACTTCAGCATTAAGAACTTAGTCGGCTAAATATCAGTCTTTGAGAAAAAAAAAAAAAAAAAAAAAAAAAAAAAACCTCATCATACTTTGCGCAATATTTTTTTTTTTATATGTTATTTGGAGAAATGAGCCACAAGTTTCAGGTTTTCTACAGAACCCCTAAAGTGACATGATGATGGGGGAAGAAGTGATGGGAGGAAAATGTATTAAATGCTTTGCATTCTCAATGAAGTAGTGTGTTCTGCTGAGAAGCACTCTATGTGTCTTCTCTTGAAAAGACCTTTACATTTCCTTAAGAAACTGTGAAAAACTATACATTTGTGAGTTAACACAAAGTTTCATGGGGGAAGGAGATACTAAAAGCACTGAAATATAAAAAGAAATGAAATATAAAAAGAAATTCTAAAAGTTTTCAAATTTTTTGTAAATGGTCCTCAAATATAATGTTCATCTTGTGAAGAACCATAAAACATCCTTAAAATATATCTAGCACTTTTCACAAGAAATATTTTACAATAAATACAGAGAATTGTGACTTAAAATCAATATTTCCTACTGTTACACTGTCTATAAAATAAAAATAAAACAATTTCAGACCTATTTAAAAAAAATAAAAAACCTGAATTAAAAAAAGACAAATATAATTTAATAAAAACATTTTCAATTAATATGTAAAATCAGACAGCCCTGACACAGTTTACAAAATAAAAAAGGCCTTAGAACACCAGTCTAAAAATCCCTGATGTAGCTACTAAATCCCCACATTTATTTTTTACTGCAATAACCATATACAGGATGAAGGATATTGAAAGCGTACCGGTGTTAAGCTTGAATCAGGGCTGGCCTGAGCACTACAGAATGGAGAGAGAAACTTTGATTACACAAAGCAAACATAATTCTACATACCCCAAGCACAACAAAAAATAACTAAATAGCATTTAAAAAAAACATGTTTTTATATCAGAGTGCTCACAATCATGTTTGTGTGGCTTTACCTTAGATGTGGATGTTTTACTGGAGTTATGGCTGTGAAAGACAAAAGCAGTCATATTAACATGACATATGTGATGTGATGTGGTACTTGCAATAAAGCAGACTTTAGAGTCAGCTGCAGGGCAGACACAGAGATTAAGTATGTCAGAAATGCATTAGGTTGATTATTGGAAGAATATATGGCACACAGACCTACCCTTGACCATAGACTGGGCTCGTGAGGGATATCTTTTACTTGGTCTCCTCTCAAAAGTGCTTGCTCTCCTGACTTTACCACTACGTGTGGCCTGATATTCAGTCCGTCCACTGGAAACACAAACAACATGACACTTAAAAAGGGCGACAGTGTAAATATGTTGCCAGATTAGGTGTGCGCGTGTGTATGGACCTGAATCTGAACCGCGAGCCGAGGCGTGTGAAGTCGCTGTTGTTTCTTTTGTTGTGGGTCGGCTGTCTGAGCCGGAAGAAGGCGTGGCTTTCTACTGCACACTTCCATAAGTGCTTACACTCCCGAGAACTCGAAAGCTGAAACACAAACGTGTGCTCCTGCTCTCGGCCCTGCATGCACAAACATACAGGTGCAAAAGAACAGATAAGAGCACTTAAAAAAAAAAAAAAAAAAAAGCACAGAGCTTTCCAAATTATTCATCCATTTTTTCATTGTTTTATATTAAATGATGAATGAATGATTTAAAAAAAATGTGAAAAAGTTGCATACATTGAAAATTAAAAAATGAAATTGAATTGTACAAGCATGACTCCATGGTAATAGTGATTATTATACTAGCTGATGTAAACACATCATCCAAGGCTGAAGGACCCTGGTATAGAGGAATGTCTAGAGTGTGAGCACACATGAGTGCAATTTTGTGTATGTAAAACTTACCTTCTCATCGTCCTCCACCACCTCTAATGTCAGTCGGTTCTTCTTGAAGTCAAGACGGGTTATTTTAGGCCTGAATGGAAACATTTACATGCAACAGGTTGAGATGGAAAATATCAGCCATGACTGAAGAGTGAAGACCCAGCTACTGGTCAGAACAGCAGGGGTGTATCCGTGAACCTCACCAAAAGAAGAGACCAATTTTGCTGGATCCCTCGAAAACAAGAATGCCAGTTGGTGTGAGTCCCAGAGCATATTCTCCTCCATCCCGTCCCTGCACGTCAGTAGAGAGCACTTTTACACAGCAGTCTCACCCCATCTCACAAGAATATTACACAGGTTTAACTGAACAAGTATATTAATACACTACCATTCAAAAGTTTGGGGTCTGTATTTTTTTTTCTCTTATGCTCATTTATTATATAAGACTGCATTTATTTGACCAAAATACTATAAATTTAAACTGTGAAATATCATTACAATTTTAAACAACTCTTTTCTGTTTTAATATGTTTTACAATGTAATTATTATTATAATAATAACTGGTATCTATGTTGAGCTGTTGTGCTGCTTAATAATTTTGTGGCTTGGTGATACATTTTTTTTAAAAATATGATTTTCTGATGAATAGAAAGTTCAAAAGAACAGCATTTATTGGAAATATAAATATTTATAATACCGTAAACTGGTCAATTTAATGCATCAATGCTGAATAAAATAATTTCTTGTAGGGGTGCATGATTATGACTAAAATCATAATTGGTCGATTATTCCCTTGAAATTGCAATTGCAATTATTAATTAGGATTATCACAATTTACAATGAATGATGTTTATATCATTGTTTGAAGCAACGGCATGCCTTATTTTTTGTGAAAATAAACTGAAAAACTTGTATTGCTTTTCTATAGTATTAAACCTCAGATGTGAACTATACATTGGTTTCTTCTTTAGAATAAAAAAGTAAAAATATGCATGGTATTATAAATGTTATAAAATTTAAATTAAAACAATGAAAAAACCATTAAGATAACCTATAGAAATAAAAACACAGAATAACATATTGTGGATTTTGAATGATTAATGATGATCATGTGTAGCCCTATTTTTTTATTTTTTTTTACATTTTTTTTTATCTAATTCTACCCAAAATATTTGAACAGTAGTGGACCAAGAGATGCATTAAATGCATTAAATTGATTGATGAATAGGTAAATACTACTTCAGATAATGCAATTATAGAGATCAATTCAGCTGCTGTTGTGAAGGAATACGTGCAGCATTTAACAGGGTATAGTAGTAATATAGAAAGGGTTTAATGGAGGTATTATGGGTATTATATTGTCTTCGTAAAGAACAGAATTATGATAGAGCTCTTATTGTTGGAGATAATTCTCCTATTGTGAAGGTATAATGGAAGATAATGAAACCAAGAATTTGAATACAATCTTAAAACTAATCTTTAAAATCCAAATACTGGAGGGATGTAAATGAACGGGAGTAATCTCACCTTCACAAAGTGCATGTCCACTCCATACATCTCCAGCCACTTGCATTTATTCAGGAAATTCAGCTCAGCTTGAGAAGGACTCATTCCCCTGTAGAGAGATGTTCTGGTGAGCATTCAAACTCATGAGCCGTAATGAACACCATAACCCATCATTCAACTCTTTGTCCAGTGCCCCGTCATTTCATGGCTAGACTACAGCAGCCCTGTTGCACAGCTTCACAGCATTTGCCATATGTCCCATCAAGCAAATCCCAAGAACTGCTGCAATTGTTATCAACCCCTGGAAATCCTCTCACATTATACCTCTGCTCTTATGCTCAAATATCTACATTGGCTGACAAAATCTGCAAGAATTCAATTCAACCCATTATTTCTGTCTTGCACTGCATATTTTCAACCCTCAGGTCTATAAAGTGTCAACATTTCTCATTTAATTTCCAAGAATAAACAATCTAGACACATTTAAACAAATGCATCATCTCATCTGTAGGGAATGATCTTCAGCTGAGCACGTACTTGTACAGTAGCACGCTGACTCTGATTGCTCTTAAAACAGGGTCAAATGCAGGGCTGAGGATTTAATTAAAACCACAGGGAGGCCGAGTTTTCATGTTCATGTTCAATGCATGTAAACAGTTCAAGTGTGATTATCACTAGCAAATGAAAGTGTCCAAATCTAATTAAGTTTGAGATCAAATCTGACACTTCAGTCATTCAAACTTCATTCAAAACACAAGCACAATCTTACACCGGGCAATGGGACAAAGCGTCAAGCAGTACATCTCTGTTAATCTTACTTTCTCTCCTAACCAGACTGTGAAACTACATTTTGTTGGTCGTTTGCGTAGTGGTTCAGTGCTTTAATAATGAACATGAAATGTTTTCTGATTGGCTATGATTAGTCAAGTTGCATAGTACTTCCACGTTCAATCAACTTTTATATCAGGACATACAGTACTGCTGCCAAACTCTTAAAAATAAAGGTTCTTTAATGGCATCATTGTTCACATGAAGAACCTCTAACACAAGTGTAACTTTTCTAATGCACAAAAGGTTCTATATAATGATACATTTTCATCAGATTATTGGAATATTCTTCATACTAAGAACAAAACTGGTTCTTTTAATTAACTGTTCACTTAAAGGCTTTTTGGGGAACCCAAAATTGCATTACTACAGAAACCTCCTTTTGGAAACTTTATTTATAAGTGTGTAGGGTAGGGAAAAGAAATACTGACTCAGATGGGGTTACCTGCACTCGGCCCATTTGTGGTAGATGTCCGCCTCCATCAGCTCTGTCTGTCTGGGTGAAAAGCGAAACTCTGATACCAACACAACAGAGTGTTCTAGTGGATCACAATCCCCAAGTTCACCTATTAACACATGAAATAGGAAGAAATGGAAATGAAAAGGCAAAAATCAGGTATAAATATGCAAACACATGAAAAAAAGTCCAAACTGCCCATAAATCACACAGCACTCACTTTGTAAGCAATAAGCCCCGAGTTCCACAGTCACATCATATGGACACTTTAACCTGCTCGGGGGAAGAAGGAGAGACTTAATGACCCTTAAAACAGCCACTAAATGTGTTTGCTGCATATAAAAAGGAAACTTTCAAAGCAAAGCACTTTCAACCGGCACAGTTTTCAAACAATGGTCCAAATCAACTTCCGTAAAACGTGAGATGACGAGACCGCGTGTTTATGTAAGAAAGTGTGTGCCCCCGGTGTGGGAAAGTGTGTCGGACTGTATCTGTGCTCTTAAATTAGAAGCTGTGTGTTGGTTCTCATTGGAGTTCCTTTTATTAAAAAGGAGCAGAGCAGCACCCAGGAGACCAGACCCAGATTATACACACTGAAACAGAGCTTTTATTGGACCCCGGTAGAAACCCTGCCGCACTGTGTGTGCATGTAACAGAGGGAGGGTCAGAGGTGTGACACAGGGCAGTAAGAGAGATATGAAAGGCTCTCTTTTTCCACTGCATGTGCATGTTTGTGCACGTCTTGGTGAGGTAAGCGTAATTTCTTACTTGCCGGACAGTATGTCTTGTCTAAGCTGCAGTACGAAGAGATATCTGCAAAAAAAAGTGGTTACATAGTCATAAGTCAAATATTATAGTGCAGATAGGATACTATACATATTAGGGATGAATCAATAAAAATCTGGCAAAAATGCTAAGCAGATAATTGTAAACTAATTTGTCAAAATAAACAAACCCAAATAATGTTAAATGCTACAAATGAATTTAGAGAGCACAACAATATAAAATACAATAAGACAAAATGGTTATTTATTTTGAGATTTGTTAAGACTATATTTATAGTATTATTCAATGAAAGTGTTTTTAAAGATTAAAGTGAGTGTTTGATGATGGCAAAGATATTATTAATGTAAAAATAGAGGAAATAACCATGCAAAACTGAACACTGACACATACAGATAAATTTAAAAATCTCTCTTCTATTTAAAAAAATATATAATTCACCCAAAATTAAAAATGCTTTGTACTCACACTCAAGAGTATTTCAGTCTTCTGAAGCAATATTATAAATATTTTTAACTTTGTTACTTCAGAAGATAATATAGCACTTAAACCCTATGGACAACATTTGTTGTTTTTATAGTGCCTTTTTGTCATTTTGGAGCTTGATATCTGCAGGTTTCATTCATTATGTGGAGATGAAAGGGTATTGTAGAGGCAAACATCTTTATTTCACATAAGAAAATAAATCAGATTTGATCAAAATAGGTGTGATTAATGATGACAATTTTCATTTTTGGGTGAACTATCCCTTTAAGAATCTCAGTTTGATAAATTAAAGAGCTTTAGAAGACAAACAAGGTAAAGGCATATATGACTATTGTTGTTTACCTGGTGAACTCTTCGTGAAGGTTATTGGGCTCTGAAGAATAGAATTTAACCCTGAAGAACAATCTGTATGGAGGTCCAACTACGACAGAGAGATTTTATGAGTATACTGGAATATAACAGACACCCAATGTCAATGACTATAACATTTGTACAAACTTAAAAGGGAAAAAAACACAAGAAGCTCTCCTTTAAGGTTATGAAAGATTGTTGTCATAGAGACAGGCATAAGTCAGCTAATGTTGATTCAGTGTGACTCAACGGCTTTTAAAAGTGTTGTAATGCGGTTACGCTATAATATAGAAAAACACCAGAGAGACTGAATCAGTGGATTCATTTCACTGACAACGGCCTTTTTCTGGATTTCACACAAGTTGCATGGCCTGAAATATTTTAAATAAGTGCTGAAATCAAATTATATTGATGCTATTTCCATCTCCCACTTTCTCCATCCAACAACTTTCTGTTTAGTGATCTGCGTGGGGTATGTCTTGCACAGCATACATAGAGATTGGCTCTATTCACACCCATAGTGTACACTCGTAAACAATTGTCACTAGTCACTAAGGCAACAGTAAATTATGAGCCCAAGGTCATCAACCATCTGTGACCAGCCAACTAAACAGCTCCACAATAACTACTACAATACATACTGTGTGTGTGTGTGTGAGAGAGAGAGAGAGAGAGAGAGATGCCTTATGACTACTCACATCTAATCTGCTTTTTTATGGGCTTGGCTGCATCCAACCATTGCTGAAAACATAAAGAAATGTGAAGTAGAAGAGAACAGAAAACAGCATGGGAGGATTGGGGGAGACAGTGGGTGGGAGGGAGAGGGAACAAGAAAAAGAGTTTGTTATTAGTCGGAGTGCTGAGAAAAAGAAAATCCTGTTGTTCTGATTGATGTTGAGTGGCTGTTTCACACTGACACTCTCCATTTCTCATTTCTGGTATAAGAGCTGCAGCTTATAGAAAAACAGGTCACTGCCACATGCACACGCACGCACACACGCACACACACACGTGTACGGATGCTCATTAAGTGCCACTCACCGCAACCTGCTCTGGGTCCATGAACTGCAGACCGAAGTAATCAGCCTCCACCAGATCCAAATGATACATAATCTGATCAAACAGATCCTGTCCCTTGGCGTGTTTCTGAAACGCACATGTAAAGCACAGATAAATCACTAAGTGTGGAAGGCTCGGGGCGTCACACTGATCTTGTGACAGTTTAAGGGGACACCTGTGGAGCATGCTGGCGGCAAGAAGTTGCTCCGGTGCGCCTGCAGGGCTTGATGGCCCTGTTTAGCCATGACGACGTACATGCTACATTGATTTTCATATGCACTCACTACGGCTGAGTGGTATGGCTTAAAATATCTCAGAATTCATCTCAACTAAATTTAGTCTTTTGATAATGTTATTCTTTTAACGTGAAGAACTAGTAATTTTTTAAATGTTTGATCAAGAGATCAAATGCTATAAAAATCTGGTTAAGCATAAACAAATAAAATAAATACAATTTCAAATGTTTCGTTTTAAATGAACAAAGACAAATATATGATAGTTTTCACAGTTACTAATATAACAAAAGCAGTCTAATCTACACAGAATAAGCAATGTTTTTCTTTGGATCACAATTAATATGAATATTTAGCAAGAATGCATTAAACGTATACAAAAGTGAAAGTAACAAAACATTAATAATGTTAAAATCTATTTCGGTTTTAAAAAACATTCTGTTTCCTTAAATAAATGCAAGAATCCTTAAATAAAAAGTGCAAGACAATTTTCTACACTGATGATGATATTAAGAATGTTTTTGAGCACCAAATCAGCATGTGTTCTGATATTTCACAATATTACCATTTATACTGTACTGTTTATTTAGCCAAATAAACAGTGAATCAGAACTGTTGCAATATTCATGCTAAATGTTTTAATTGCCAGCAAAATCGTTTCAAATATATTGTGAGTATTCCATATTTTGTCCAAAACCAAGTCTTATTACAAATTCATTTGATGTATAATAACAATCCCAGAGCACCTTTGAAGGCCAAAGACAGATCAAGTGTCTCTATTTTCTATTTCATGCTGGGTCTAGATGAGGGGGACCACAAAAGCACACACAAAGCAAAAACTCTATAAACTATTCTGGAGATAATCTCTGCTTTGTGATGGTCAGTTTATTTTCAAGGCCAGCATTCCACTGAGATCAGAAACTCTCAGGAAATGCAAAGAATTTAGCTATCGATTTGTTCCATTTTACGGAGGCCTGATTGATTTCTTTTGTTGGTTTGAGGATGCTGTGAGGTGAAGGAGGGAGCATGTGATCAGAATAGGCCCTGGAAATGGCAGGAGCTCCCTGTTATGATGAGCATGAGGAGAAGTATTCCCTGAGTGGAACTCAGCCAATCATGAATCAGCATCTCTACAGAGTAAAAGACATTAATCAATTATGGCACTGCCGGGAAATGCAACATTATGTTGGAGTTCCCCAAAGTTAAATGCTAAATAAGCTGCCAATATAAGTGGCCTCCAATTTTCTAAGACATTATTTTCAGTTGCACTATGATTTAAAATTAAGGCCAGTAAGATTTTTATTTCTTACTACCACTTATAAGCTTGATAATATATGCTGTTAAACTTATAAAAAATGACAACTGTAAAACCAAGTCCAGCTGCCTTGCCTGAATGTACTGTATACTACAATACAATACAAATCTGAAGGATTTACAGACAATGTACTGTCTTTGATTTGAATAAATCATATATGAATAGGAATATGATGAATATGATTTGAAAAACTAGATATATGACTGATAAAGGCTCTCCACCTTGACATTTATAAGAGTACCACAAGGCACACTGACTTAATCTAAAAGACGGATGAAAATACACACACATACTGTATGTAAGTTTCACACAAACCAAGGCCGGAGCAAAAATAGCTTCAAGTGTCAGAGGAGAGTGGCTGGATTTGGGACACACCCCGAGGGGGGGCTATTATTCTCTTTGATACTTGCTGCTGTTCAGGTTGAACTACGACCCTTAACATACATACATCCACATATATTTCAGAGCTATTCTATATATGTATAGTTTTGAAACTGAAACTGATTATCAGGTTAGATGACTGGATCTCAGATCACATTGGAAGTGGTCAAATCAAAAGAAATGTATTTGTTATACTAAAGTAATAACACACAGAAGGGAAAGGCCTTTTATAAATTCTTCGACATGTTCAGACCTGTACAGTATAACATTTCCGGACTATGACAGCCATGTTTATAAAGCAACGATCAGTGAATCTATGTCTTTGAAATATAAAACAATAATTTGACATGCAACATAAGCTTTAGGTGTTTACAGGGCTTACATTGAAAAGAAGGAAATATTCAGCATTAAACATAACTGTATAACAGGTCTAGTCCTCTAACTTGATTGGCCTAGTGATATTCCAAGAGTGCTGATATTCTTTGACATACTTTTGGTTTGTCTATGTACAGGCGTTCTAGACCAGATCATGTGACCAGCGTGGAAGCAGATTTTGCCTGAAGAACAGGTTTTTGACAGCAGGAGCGCCTGTATTTTTTCTTTTGCTTCATGATCGCTCAAAGCGGGTTTCTCTCACCAGCGAGGAAATAAAAAACATGGAGTAGAGCTAGAGCCGAGTGATTACAGAACACTTTGAACAGGGAACGTAAAACCAGAAATGCACTTTGGCAAGTTAACAAACAGAAGCTTGCGCTTTTTCATTAGACAGGTGGTAACATTTAGTTTGGATTCATCCAATATAGAATATACATTTTTAATGGTCCTCAAGTAAATAATTTCCAAAGAAGTACCTATTCAGGGAGAATGTTAATTTAGACCCAGCCAATGATTTTGGTTTAAAAACATGTCCTCTCTTCTCCATACACTGTGAAAACATTTAATGGCTAATCTCTTTATCACTCGATTACAATTATGATGAGCACTGATGTCGGTTTTAGTTAGCCAATATAATAGCATAGCATACAGATACCCAAGCAACCTGATAGCTTTTACACTACAAGCATGTGCTTATTCCATATGCATTCACATTTACACATGCATGTCCAAATGATTCGGTTCTTAAAAAGATGTAACAATGTTCAATTTGTTGTTAATTATTATTTTTTGAAGTTAAATAAATTACATTGTCCAGTGTAATTTTATTAGCTTATGATTATATAGATATTCTAAATTAGTAACATTTCTTTGTACTTGGAGACACAAATTCAAGGAAAGATCCAGATTCTTAAGACACAGGCTTTCTGTCTGTTGCTTGGTGACAGGTAGTGCTTAATGTCTTGGATTTTTTGGAAATGCTTTCATTGGCTGAGAATAAATTTAGGCTACAACCTGCCAGTTGTCTCAAAACGTCAATGAATGGATATTACTTGGATATAACTCAAATTTACAAAATCATGCTCCAGTCACAAAACTGATAGTTAGGAACAGATGAAGCGTCAGTCAGAAGGTGATCGACATTTCATGGCGCAAGAGTGGGACCAAAGGTTAAGCGCTTAACTGGTTCGTCGACCTTCAGTCAACAAGTGGGAATTTATTTCTGGAAAACACTTGGACCGATAGTAAGAGAGGAAGAATGGGAAACTCCTTGCGTGTTTTTCTCCCTGTATGTTTCATTTTCAGTGAAAGCTCCCAGTGCTCGGGGGAATCTGCAGGTTTGTGTGTGACAGTTGAGCGGTCGCTATGGGTGGGAAGTAAACATGAGGACGGGAGCACGAGCTCCATCTGTTTACCTCTCAACTACCGGGACAGGACCCAACACCGGGGAAATCCGACTGGCCACACACTGACAGGCTGTTAAAACCCAACTTTGCTGTTAAACACTACATTCAAAATGATCAAGGTGACTTTTCTCTGCCGAGAAGTCCTGCACTCACCGGTAACTCCACACTGACATCCGATCCGTCCAGCAGCAGGACTCTGCATGTGATGGCGTCTTTGCTGTTGCCCGCGGCGGGGATGTGGACCACGGCTCCCCCGGTCACTACGATCGGCGCGTGGATCACCTGCTGCTGGTGCGCCTGAAGCACTGTGTTTCCGCCTCTGCCGGCCCCCTCCAGCTCCTCTGAAGTCCGAAAGCGTCGTTTTGACCGTCGGCTAAACGTCCTGCGCAGAAAGCCCATCATATTTTCCCCGCGAGACAGCGCTTTAATCAACCAGTGAAAACGGCACTGATACCGGACTGCTCAAGAGGAAGGCATCCAGCTGTTTTTTCAGGCTTTCCGCGACGAAGAAAGACGGCGTCTACCGGGGTGAGCCGTTCAATGCACAAGTCGGGATACGGAGACCTGTCACGAGCTTCGTTTCCTCGTTGCGTACGGGCAAGAAAACACGAGCGCACCTGCCAGAAGCCACGAGAATATACTCCGGTGCTTTCGATTTCTTCGTTTGAACAAAAAGTATCTGCGCTTTAATCGAACTTCTCCTCGCGCTCGCCGGAGTCCAGGCTCGGCGCGTTAGTTCCTTTCTGTTACTGACCGAAACTGATGTATGTACCTCTCAGGTAAGTCAACCAGAGGAACTGGCCAGGCAACCTGTTCTGCGCAAGCGTTAAATCTCAGAGCAACACTCAAAACTTTTTTTTCTCCCCTCTTCGGGTCAGTGTGCGCGAGGCAGCGCTACCTGCTGGTAAACCAAACAGTGATCAGTGTGAGGTTACCATCACGCGAGACACCATCACCATCACTGATTTCCCCAGCACTACACATCAAGCTGCCTTCATACTGTGCGCTGCAATCGCGTCAAGTCTGCTATCAGGAAACAGAATGCCCCCAGTCAGCGTTTCACGCACGCTCATTCGACATCCCCACAAGCCATCACCATGAATAAGAGAAGACGCACAACGTGAGAAGAATAACACATTTTATTTATTTAATAACAGGTGTATTTAGGTATTCTAATAGCGGTATGGTCAATCTCACAAAGTAGCGTACATTTCACACTTTATTCTCAAAATCAAAAGGAAAAAAGTTATATTTAAAGAAATATATATATATATATATATATATATATATATATATATATATATATATATATATGACTTTGGCACAATATTCAAGATATTTCAAGCTCACTCATTAAAAGCTACAAAGTCTAGTTTTTATTACTGTGATATTAAGAACCAAAATGGTATAAGCATTTATTAATTATTAATTCATCATGGTAGCATCTGTTGTTCAGCTTTTAATTAAAATGCATTGATTTTAGTTAAATAACTGCAAAACACATTACTGTCATGTCATTCAATAGAAAATACATTATCAGATTAATGTAGTAATGACAATTAGGGAGTAAAATGTGCTTAACTGCTCTGAAAAATAATGTATTAATTAAAAACAAAACAAAACAAAAAACACATAAATACTCTAAGAAAAAAAAGTAGATTTTTACATTTTACATTTAAGTAAAAATGTACATTTTAGCTCACATTTTTATTTTATGCACAATATAAGTAATATGTTTTTCCTCTTAATTTTAGGATGAAATTTGACCTAAAAGTTGAGTGTGAGATTCGCCAGAATGTAGAATCTGTGTGAGTGTGTGTGTGTGTGGGACAGAGATAGAGGAAGTACGTGTGCTGTAGGGCCCTATAAGCTTCCACGTGTCAAAGTGCTCTATGTTCTTCCTTGATCCTCACAACTGTCAGACAGCCACAGCAAGAGAAGAGGTTGTCTATCCATTTTTATCCAGACATGCCCTCTTCTCCCTGCCCCTTTTTCATCCATCTTTATTGACAGTCAGATCACAGCAGCTGAGTTTTCTTCATTCACTTGTGTGTTTTCAAACACGGGGAATATACAAATCTCCTGTCCCTCTCTTCTTATCAACTGTTAGGTGTTGAGTTCTTTTTCACCCTCTCTCTGTACACCCTCAGAATGGCCTCACACACAAAGGTGAACTGGCACTGAAAAACAAGCATGCACAGACTGTAATGACAGCACATCCAGTAAAATCAATCGAAGATATTCAACCTTTTGATCCAGTGGACAAATCTTCAAAAGCCATTTTAGTTATTCATGGTGCGATGTTACCTCCAAATCACCTGATGATCTCTGACCCTTTCCCATAGTTCGATGGCCGCCCTCTTTTTATGTAATTGGCTGAATCTGAAATTGTATACTCTAGTCTGAATAAGTACTTCGCGAATGTTAAAACTTTTTTTTTAATATAGTATGTATGTAATCCAGACATACTACATTCGACTTGTAGTCACTGCCATTTGACCTACAGTTTCGGGTGGCATTTGCTGCACTCTCCCGTGGCCTCATGGGATAGTAAAGTATCCACTGGATGTGCATTTCAGAATCTCATCGGAAATAGTAGGCCATCCAGGAACTTTTTACCTGCTGTTTTAATTTCACATACTGTTTTTGCATACTATATAGTAGGGAATTAAGCATTTAGAGTCTCCCATATCGTTTATTTATGGCTATAGAAATGTATTTTTCAACTGACAAATGTGGTGATGCACCAAGAACTTCTTATATTGGAATGGATAGATGTGTAACACACTCAATTTCATTTTTATAGGACCAGGACTTTTGACAGCTCCAGGCTTTAGTTATAACTACATATTAAAGTTCCTCATTTTTGTATCCCCGGCCGTGGACAGTCAGACTGACAGTGAGGCAGTGTCGAAATTAAAAGTGCATATGGGTGTTGAAGTTTTTAGCAAAAGGAAATGCCATAGCCTCTTTTCTCCTTTCACATTTTGTTTTTTAGTTTCTACTGCATAGACAGTGAAGTTCTGTTAAAGGTCCCCTTCTTCGTGATCCCATGTTTTAAACTTTAGTTAGTGTGTAATGTTGTTGTTAGAGTATAAATAATATCTGTAAAATTCTAAAGCTCAAAGTTCAATGCCAAGCGAGATATTTGATTTAACAGAATTCGCCTACAAAAAATGACCCGTTTGGACTACAGCCCTCTAGTTCCTGCAGTAATAACGTCACTAAAACATTTTTTTTGACTAACCACCGCCCACATGAATTCACAAACAGGGGGGCGTGGCCTTGTTGCACTCCGACGGAGAAGAAGGAAGAGCTGTTTGTTTTTGTCGCCATGCTGTTGAAACGCTGTTTTTTTCATCTCTGAGTCCAATCAACTTTGTTTGGGTTTCCCAGGAACGCTGTACTTTGAGACTAATGGTTACAATTTATGTTTAACTCGGTTCCCGAAAATTATAATGCACATGTAAAACTATGTGCAGCTCATTTTGCTGAGGACAGCTTGCTGAGGACAACTTTCTCAATCTCAATCAGTTTAATGCTGGATTTGCACAAAGATTATTCTTGAAAGATGGAGCAGTTCCCTCTTTGTCTGGAGAAGGCTTTGTTTATGGACCACAACTGGTAAGTGTATTTTATTATTTAAGTTGGTACGTTTAACAGTTTCTGTAACTTATTACACAAAGGGCAACGCTGTTTAGCTTTGTTAACTAGATGTTAAGGCTGTGCAAAAAAAACAAATGCGGTTTTCATGCGCATCTCGTTAGTAAAAACGCTCCTGTGATTATAAATACATCTCCAGCACGTGCGTTCTAGCCCAATCGCGTTACCAGGAGGACAGCCTGCTCTCAGCTGCTGTCGAATCACAACACAGGTACCGCTGGCCCAATCAGAACTCGTTACGTATTTCTGAAGGAGAGACTTCATAGAACAAGGAAGTCATCAGCCCGTTTTTGTGACAGTGAAAACAGCAGTATACAGATAGGTGAACTGTGTGAAAAATACTGTGTTTTTTTACACGCGAAACATGAACACATGTTATATTGCACATTGTAAACACAATCAAAGCTTCAAAAAAGCGCGTAAAATGGGACCTTTAAAGCCCATCTTGCCAACTCTTTTAATGAGTGTGTGACTCCTTTGATCTAAGTGTAAAGGGTCACTGCTGTGTTGTATTTGATCTGAAGATATGTTCTAACTGAATACATAATTGAAGGTGAAGTATTTTCTGCGTGGCATCAAACAGAATTGCCAATTGCCACTGGGTTAAACAGAATAACACTGGCTCAACTAATTGTACGTTCAGTTTGTCCATGGATAGAATGTTTTAACTTCTTGGTAATGTGACATGGAATGTCACCTTTAACTTGTGTGTATGTGTCTGTGTGTGTGTACCGATGTCTGAACCAGCATGGCCCTTTGTTCTCTCATCGTGGTAATGATCTCCAGGGGATATACTGGCTTTTCCTTCTCCATCAGTGTCATGGCTGTCTCCATGGTGATCAACACACCTGTCCGCCCGATCCCAGCACTGCAGAAAGACATTCTCATGGTAAAATGAGCACTTGATAACATCTGTGTGTCTGTGTGCTGGAAGTCCTGTCACCTGCAGTGGACCATGAGAGGCACAGACTCCTCTCTCATGCTTCTCACTGACTGGACAAAATCCAGGAAGTCGGAGGAATCTTCTGGTACCCCGTGATCTGGCCAGGCAACATACTGCAAATGAGTGATCGCGCGATGCTTTCCCGACTGTTAAAAAGAGAGAAAGACATATAGAAAGGGTGAGGCTGAGTGCGAGAGAATGCATGAAAGACTATGTATAAAAGCAAACATGTCTAAGCATGCCTTTGTTTTGCATCACGCAGAAAGATATTTATATGGAATTTTCTTAGAATGAAAGCACTATGTTTTTTATTGACTATTTATCTTTAGTTTTTTATAAAGTCAATCAAACTACTGGCATATGAGCACGAAAATTTGTATTCATGCTTTTCAGTTTGAATACATTTTTTAAAAGTTGGAAAACATTTTCACATAAGTTTTTTTTTTTTATAATTCCTTAACTGTTCCTCACATTTGACGTAACACGAAGTTCATGGAATTTAGGAACACAGACCATACATGGGTTTTACAAATGAGGCCCCAGGGTCCTGTCATTCTTTAAAACATCTTTCACACTGTATTACCTAAATACACTGACATTTTAAATTCCCTCTCAGCTCTACCGTGATCTTATAAGTGGTTGCAAGAGGAAGAAGTGATCCTTAGGTGAGTCATTGTCTGAAGGCCGGAATGGAAGAAAAGAATTGTGATAAATCGGGCAGAATGGAATAACTGGCTTACACGCTGTGTGGTAGGAAAACTCACACACTGGCATTTTTCCTGTAAACCCCAATCATCCCTTTCCTCTCAAGCTTTTCTTTATTTTTTTCATCTGAGACACACACATGACAAACATGTGATGTAATCTCCGTCTGCTGTCCATGCTGAGATTAACTCCCACCAACAGAGACAACAGATGGGTCTCCTTTCTCCAGCAATGATAGATTGTTTGTGAGTGTGTGAGCATGTACTGCATGTGCATGTACATGTATGCACATGGTCCCGTCCTCTCGACCACAGCGCTACCGGACCTGTTTGCCATGTTTAGCATTGCACATAAACACAGTGATACTCTCTCACACAACAATCTTTTACATTATTATGCCTAACGTCAAAATTCTGATTCAGTTTTAAATGAAACATTAAACTCCAGCATAATGAGACAGACAAACATGAGTAATTACAAACATCTATATAAGAAACAGAATTTTGCCAAAAGTAATACTAGAACCAAAAACAGAGGGACCAGAATGGCTCTTGAGCATCCTGACCATGCATACGGCTGTGAATACTTCCATAAAACCTTTGAAGTTGAAAAGCCCCCATGAAATAACTCGACAAGTGCGCTTTTCTCTCTTTTGATGTATTTCCTGTTAAAGTTTAGTACACAGTACTCAATTCAGCAATAGTATAAGAATAGTAAAACATGCTGGTTGTAGTAGTAGTAGTTGTTGAGACAAATTCAGTCTATTGGTATTAGGTGATATTGAGAATGTAGTCTCGTGTAGCCAGATCTTCAGACTGATGGCAGACCAGTGTGTAAAACTCTTGGGACATATTTTAAAGAGTGTATTAAGTTGATCCTGATCATTTTGTGTACCAAATGCATCAGATACTCGGCCAGTGGTGCATCACATCAAAAACTGATTCTATTAAAATCTGTCTAGTGCAGGATAAGTCATCAATAGTTTTACTTTGTTTCCCTGAGAAAGTTTAAAAGTGTTTACACTGCACCTTGCAAAAGTGGTGTCCTTTTTAAAATGATGTCCGTTGTTACCTGAGTATTTGTGAGTGTTAGTTCCCGGGTAACATATGCCAGGTTGCACTCCTCTGAGTGACAGCACACCTGAAGAATCCCATAATCCCTCACTTCAGGGGGATGCGGCCAATATTGGTGGCACTTGGTCTGTGGAAATGGAAGAGAGATTATTGAGCACAGAAAAAAATAATAATAACACACACACACACACACACACACAATTGTGCTCCCTTTTTCTCTCCCTCACACACAGAGTTTATTAAATCATCCCTTTGGATAAGAATGCAGAGCGCTTGGTTGCCAAGCAACAGCCAAGCCATGCCGAAGAATACGGTACTCACAATAAGCTGTCCTTGGGGGACTGGAGGTGTGTGATGGGTGTTTGATGGGTATCGTCTCATTAAGGGTTTTGTTTGTGTGTGTGCTTGTTTCGTCTTGAGTATGTGTGTGTAATGTTCATGTTAATATTGCAGCACATTTTGTAACTGTGTGTGTAGTTTTTAACTCAGGTGTATGTGTTGAAGTACCCGTCCTCTCTCGGTCAGTGTGGTGAGCATGCCAATGACACTGATGTTCTGCTCCCACACGCTCCTCCAGAATTGTGTACAGGTGTGCGGCAGTGGTCCCTGAGCTGCTATGTACCGCAAAACACAACCTGCTGGCTCATTCTGAAACACACACACACACACACACACACACATTGCTGAGTCATCAATATATCACCCAGAGCCATTTATTAAAACTTTACCATTCACAGTTAGAATGAAACAATGAAAAATGCAATACTGAATACTAGTAATGAGACATACAGTTAGTGATCCATACCTTCACATGGCTGGCATTAATATAATCATCCCCCTCTTCCTGCAGCACCACTCTGGTGATGTCATCTGAAAGAAAAGTATGAACGAGTAAAGAATGAGGAAGAGGGATTTGCGGATTATGTGAAAACACTTCCTCAGACTAGTTTTAAAGAGCATTACGCCTCAGTCCCCAATCGAAAGCTTACACACAAATTAATAAAATGATACGTTTGACCTTACCCCGTAATCTACTCCAGTGCAGTAGTTCAGTTTAATCTCATCATGGTCATCCAGCAACCACTCTCTCGTTGTAAAATACAACCCCCTTGTTTGTATGTTCTATTGAACTTTCAAATGTTCTTTTGAATTTTCAAACCCAACAAAACGTTGTTCAAGTACACAAAAATACACAACAGTGTAACAGCAATGAGGCAAAGCATAGGTTCACCTAGCTTACATTTATGCATCATCTAAAATTATATACATTACATTCACAATTTATCAGAATTCCCTGGCAATTGAACCCATGACCTTTCCGTCTCTAGTGCTGCAAAAGGACAGGTACTATTTTTTCCAGCATGAGGATGTCACTTAATGAAATTTGTTTTAATATATGTCTTTAATATAACAAGGGGCTGGTTTTGACAGATTTAACAAATCGATGAGTGCCATGTTAAAAGAATTTCAAGTTTTACACGCAGCACTGATCATTCATGTCAGTTCCAAAAATGTGGACCAATCAGAAG
This sequence comes from Carassius auratus, assembly GCF_003368295.1. Classification (NCBI taxonomy): domain Eukaryota; kingdom Metazoa; phylum Chordata; class Actinopteri; order Cypriniformes; family Cyprinidae; genus Carassius; species Carassius auratus. The sequence goes on from NC_039283.1 coordinate 4,918,368, forward strand.
ACCATGGAGGTGGGGCATGCATTGCACATTTTTATATACAGTAGCAAGTTGGCATGGCAACTGTTTTATTTGACAGCAACATGGCAGAGGAGGCATTTATAGTCGCTGAATCCAGATACCCTGAATTACAGAACATTTCTTCAAGCGATCATCACAACCGGTTTCTTAAAAAAAAGAGCCTAGAGAGAAATATTTTTGTTATTGCATAACATCTCAAAAGTGCATCTTGAGACCCTCCTGTAATGTGCTGTGTTTTTTTTTTCTTAACCATTACTGAGTTCTGCATCTCTTGTTTTTACATGCAAAGACATGTTAAGCTAAGTGTGCTATACTGTGAACATTACAGGCCACATTTATTCAATTTAGCATGTGATAAATGTTTATCAGGAAAAGCAATAAAACTTACATGGTAATACATCTTTGTACCGATTCTTGTCCATATTCTCGGACTGTTTCGCACAAGACATTGACATGCCTTCTTTCTTCTTGTACAACTTCTGTGAGTAGCAAAACACACATTCACATGCATAGATGACAATTATCAGCTCTGCACACACATGCCAACTGAAACATGTAGGAAAATATTCACATGCCCCAACCTCAAACTGCAGAAGCAATGTTCCGGTGACCAACCCCCTCTCCAGACGGGTCATGGACTCCTCTAGCGTCTCTTCAGATGGCTGAGTGGACAGTGGGGATATTTCACCTGGAAGGGGGAGACCCTCACCTAATTGTAGTGTGGGTTCGGCTCGCAAAGAGACACCTGAAAACAAAGGCTGTTTTGCGGTTTCTGATGTACAAACTAAATGCACTAAACACATCATAATAAAAAAATAAAAAAATCCCTCAAATCTCATTGTTACACATGCACATTAAAGAACATTTGTCACCTTTGCGGCGGACAAGCAATGCAAGTTCCTTGCTGTGTGACTCTCGGGTTGCTTTGATGAACATGACCACCTGCTGATGGGTATGTTCTGAAATGTCCCGCCCATTTATCAACAGCACCTGATCGCCTTCCATCAGTGGAGGCACACAGTGACCGGCCTGCAACATAGTCAATATTTGCAAAAACCAAAAACCCATGTATATATTCAAAAGCAGCAAGGATTTTTATGGCTTACTGGAGATGCAGGGTTAACGTGAGAGATGGCCAGGGGCATCTTCTGATCCACGCCTCCCTAAATATTGCCCGACAATATTCTGATACATGGTTTCCCACACAAAACTCTATTTGAATGCAATTTTAACATTGATGATAAATAGATTATATTAACTCACTTTAACGTTGAAGCCAAACTTCCCATCTTGGTCGGGGTTGATCCTCACAAGGAGCAGATCTCCTTCAGCTGTTGCACTCTGCGTTTATATAACCACAAAATAGACCCTTTGAGGCAGGTAGGACAGAAAGATGATGGAGGATTCTTAACTTTAGCTACAAAACATTAGCATATATGTAGACATTTTTCACAAGAGCAAATATTAAAAACAACTGAGTGCTTTAAATGTTACCGCAGAATATATATATTTTTTTGTCAGTAGACGGCCTCATTCTCAGCTGTTTTGCACACTGATAGCACTAGTCAAAATGATAACATGTCCTTGTTTCTTCAATAACAGCAGCAGAATTGCATGAACTCTACAAGTCTGTGTTCTCCAGTATGATTTGACTTCATTTTCTACCATCACTATGTCTGTAACTAAGTAAAAGCTACATTTGTTCTTCCGTGTTCTTGAGAAACATCTACAAAAAAAAAACAAAAAAAAATACTTTGCAGCATTTCCACATTATCTCCAGATCTAATATAGCTTTTAACTGCCCCATCCATCAATCACAACCATCAACACACTGCGCTTAATATGTGCCACAGGGAACTTCTTCATTCCAACCACTCATTTTTGGCGCAATGATCATTTGTAAATGCAAAATTTGACACGCAAAGAAGCTTTGAATTTAGACCTTGCTATGAACCACATTTCCCTTGATCTTGAATCATCGGCTATCATGTACAGGAACACTCACCTTATCCCAGATGTGCAAATCCTCATCTTCGGTGATGATATCATCACTATGAGACCAACTACCCCTCGTCCGCCCCTCCTCCTGAGTTTTCCTTCAGTGGAATCAGTTTTAATAAGTTACTATGGGTGTACTATTCAATACATATGCATGCCTGTAAAACTGTGTGCATTTGTATATGTAGAGTAATTTTGCCTGTAAGTATAGAACACGTCTTCACTCTCAGTCACATAGCTCATTTCATTGGTCAGGTTGTCAACAGATGATGGGCGTGGCTTACGGAAGTCATGACGTAAACGAGGACTCCGCCTAAAATGGAAGATATATCAACCAAAGCTCTAAAACGTACAACTTCTTTTGTTCTATAAAATGCATCCTTTCTGAATAAACATATTCAATTTTTAAGTATTTTTTTTTTATCTTGACCACAAACTTTTCAATGAAATACATTTCATTGTTTGTTAAAATACATTTTATATCTCTTATCCATTACTGTAAAGATGAAATACATTGGAATGTATTCGAGTACTGTTACCAGTTGGGTGTGTTGGGTGGTGACCGTGAAGGTAGACTCTTTGTCTCGAAGTGGTCCACCGAGTCGGACCTCACTGTAGGGTTTAACATTTTCTCACCAATCAGCTTTCGGTACAGTGGGATAGAGCTATAAGAAAAATATTTGCAATTAAACTCGCACGCTCATTTGGTGGAGGCAGCAATGAACTCTAATTAACTCCAGCAATAAAGAACACTGTAATTTCTTAGAACGACTCCGTCGTGACTCTGCCTGCGTACCTAAATTTTGAGGCAGAGTGAGAGGGTTTTGTATTGTAGAACGTATGGTGGTCCACACAGGATTTCCATAGGTTCTTACAGGCACGTGAACTTGGCATGGAGATAGAAACCTCGTGGTGACCCAGCTCACCCTATACCACACAATTAAATGAGGAAAAAAAAAATACAACATAAAGGTCTCACAATAAAGGAGATGTTGATCTTGCAGTATTCGACATCTTTGAGACATTATGCATCTGGCTTTAATATAGCAATTATTTAGCTTTTATTTGAAAGGATGAGCATGAATAAATCATGCATGTCTTACATGTTTCCGACGTAGGTGGACAAAGAACCGTTTTCTTTTGAATGAAATTTTGATGATGTTAATCCTGAAAAAAAAAGCAGCCATTCCAAAAGCAACCTCCTCATCGAAAACAAAGTAAACCAGAATCAAAATAAGGGATACCATTTCCCTGGCTGTTAATTACACTAATAACAGTAATTATACTTTTCTACAGTGTTTGTATCTCATCCATTGTAATGATAATCACAGCTCTGACAAACAGAGCCGTAGCACTGTCAAACATCATTCAACAGCTGTAAACATCAAGCTTATATATTACTGCAAAGAAATTGAGCAAAAACATTTAAGAAAGGATTTGATTGGCCAAAACTTACCAAGGGAAAAAACTGGAGCAAATTAAATGGCAAAACAAGGCCACGCCCCCTGATGTAATGCCCACCCAGAGGGCAGGGTTGTTAACATCCTATAAACAGGGATTTAGAAATGTAATTAAATAATGAATTATCATAATCCAATTTAAAGGGGTCATATGATGCAATTTCAATTTTTCCTTGCTCTTGGAGTGTTACAATCTCTTGGTACATGAAAACACCTGTAAAGTTGCAAAGACTAAAGTCTCAAACCCAAAGAGATATTCTTTATCAAAGTTAAGACTCTGCCACGCCCCCAAAAATGGCTCGTTTAAACACTCCCCCACATCTATGTCACTATGTGGAAATATTTGCGTAATTCTTCCCAAATGTTGACGCAAAGAAAGGCAGCGCAGGGTTGACGCAGCAATGTCAGGGAGATGCTGTGTGTATCTAGGCGAAAGCAAAAGCACATTATTAGTTCTTCCGAAAGTAGATGCATTTAAGAATCTTTAAGATTACAACAGAACAGCAACACATTTTATGGACCACAGTTTTGTGAACCTAGGAGGTCATTCTGACTTTGCTACGACAATCTGCCGCTTTTGAATCTGCTACTGTAAGTATGTTTTCTTTTTAGTTTAAGTATTAGCTATTGACCGTTCAAATGTGGAGTTTTGTGTGACGCATGTGTGTGTGTGTGAGATAGACAGAGAGACAGGGTCACACAGTGGAGTCAGCTGTCTTAACCGTCCGTGGCTTGTGTACTGTAAACACATATGAGCTTCATCACTGTCACGCATCTGTCACGCGACTGTTTCTCTTTCAGGCTTGAACTGATGGTAAAACTAAGGACATTATTAACTGTCTTTACATTTGTTTTGAAAGATGAAACTCATGATTATGGAAAGGGGTGTTAAATTTCCAACGAGTGCCTGCGGCGATCGGCCAATCACAATGCACTGGGTCAGTTGGCCAATCAGAACAGACTGCGCTTGTCGGAAGGAGGGTCTTTGTAGAGAATGACCCATTTGAGAGAGGCGGGGCATAGAGGACCTACAATAATATACAGTATTTGAAAAATAATGTGTTTTTTTTTACATTAAAGCGTGTCAACAAATACTCCAAATACATACACAAAAATTATATTTAAAAAGATATTTAAAAAAGCATCATATGACCCCTTAAAAACAACATTACCAGTTATTTTTTAACACTTTGGAAGTTGGAAAATCACAGGATTTTCTACTTAAATAGTACCTGAGCATGATGTAACTCTACTCCATACAGGTCTAATGTTCTCGCTGTATTCAAATAGCACAGTTCAGCTTCACTCGGAGACAAACCTCTGAAACACATTCAGACATTTCCAATTAATAAATGTGTGTGCGTGTGTTTGAAAGTATGAATGTGTTTGACATACTTGTGCTGTGGATGCAGCGACTCCACTTTCAGAAGGAACTCCTGGTCTTGGTCAGGGAGAAAATGGATCTGATTGCGGTGTCCGGCAGGAGTTTCACGGACATAGTCTCCAAGCTCAGCTGTCAATCAAACAGGAGTATTAGAATGCTACATTTGAGAATCAGTGATTGTATGTGCTTTGTTCAGTCATCTCCAGTTTGGACAGTGCCATTAACCCCAGCTATTTCCTAGAGAAGACTCATGCCTTCTCCAAGCACACAGACACATCCTCTGTAAGATCAATAATGTTTCTATGGCAAGCGCAATGTGAGAAGGAGTAATTTCCACAACTTACACTGAACAGAGTAAGAAGCCAGTACCACAGCTGAGCTTAAAGGACACTTTAGTCTGCAATAAAAACATTCCATGGTGTTTTGGGATACAACATATCCATACATGTTGTGACATGTATTATTAGCATTTGTCAATATTAAATATTTAGTCAGCAAATATTTAGTATTTAATTATCAGGGTACAAATGTCCATAGCTGTATATCATAATTTTTTTTTATTCACAACATTATCTTTATTAGAAAACACATAACCTTACAATCCATGAGTTATAACTCCCTGAGCTATAAAACTGCATAACCAGTATCCATAATGTATAAAGTTAAAATGATGTGGTTTGCTGGTATTTTTATGGCATTTTGGTCATACGATGTATGTAAAAATTTTATGTATAATTCATCCTATGTATATTTGGTCTTTTTTATAATTTAAACAATATAATATATATATTTAAAGCAGTTAAATTGCAATAATATTTCACAATATTACTGATTTTACTGTAATATTATCAAATAATTGCAGCCTTGGTGAGCATAAGAAACTTCTTCCAAACATTTTTTCAATCTTACCAGTCCCAAAATTTTGAATGGTAGTGTAGGTGCAAAAACAACTTTATTTACCTCCCCTCACAAATGTCCTTCTTAATTTGCAAGAAATAAAAATGCCTGCAAAAAAAAAAATAAGGGTCAAAACCTCACACTCTATACACATATCATTTGCACACAAACAGGGAGATGTACCTGGTCTGCTCATGCTGGAGGGAGTTTGGGTCAGAGATGAAGAACCGCACTCTAAATATAAAAAAGAACGGAGCAGAACCTGAAGGAATAACAGCAGAGCAGAGAGAGCAGAGGACACAGTCAGAGGAAAAGGACCTCTAAACACATAAATACGTGCAAGTAACAGATATTCACTGATCGTAGTTAAATGTAAGCTCAGTATCATACTATTTCTAAAAAAAAATAAAAGTTGGAAACTGTGGCTTTGGCAATTCCCCAAAAATCTAAGCCAATTTATTAAAACATAATTAAAAGTAAAAAAAGCAGGTGGGCACTGAGGCATGAGTTCCAATCTTACTGCATGCACATAAATTCTGATGACTCTAGTAATTTGATTAATAAAATCAGCTACTTCCATTCATCACATAACTGACCAATAATAAAATGTTATGAAAATAAATTAATAAAAATTATAAAATGTATAATCATAATGCTACAAGTGAATTTATCCCAGCATTATAATGTACAGTATAAAAAAAAATGGATGGACGTTTTAGGAATTGCATTTAAGAAAAAAAAAATACATTTAGAGGTGTCGCAATATACCAATATTCACGATAATCGTGATATAAAAAAATGAATTATCGTTAACTTGTTACTAAGGGGTGTCGTGTAATACCAGTATTGTTGATAATCGTGATATATATATAAAAAAGATAATAATTAATAATATAATAGCTAATAATTCACTCATAATTTTAATTAGGGATGTTGTGATATACCAGATTTGATGATAACCATGATATTGTAGAATAAAAAGAACAGCGCTAAACTCTCGTGTTTTGTTATATTCGCCCTTACAGGAAGGCCACAAACAGGACTCATAGGAGTAATAAAACAAATGACTTTTCAGGAAATCCTTTATATGGACAGAAGCAATATTTTAATGACTATTATTTTAATCTCTTAATAAGTGAAAGTGAAGTGATGTGTGGCCAAGTATTGTGACCCATATTTGGAATTTGTGCTCTGCATTTAACCCATCCAAGTCCACACACACACACAGCAGTTTACACACACACAAACACAGTAGTGAACAGACGTCTGGAGCAGTGGGCAGCCATATTGGTGCGGGGCCCTGGGGGTTCAGTGTCTTGCTCAAGGGTCACCTCAGTCAGGGTATGGAGGGTGGTCATTCACTCCCCACATGACAATTCCTGCCGGAATTGAGACTTGAGAATCGAACCCACAACCTTCAGGTTACAAGTCAGACTCTCTAACCATTAGGCCATGACTGCCCCCTGGTCCCCCACTAATATTTTAATCCCCTCAATAGCGAATAATATTTGAATCTCTTGATACAATAATAGGGAATGAATTTCTTAACAGAACAATAACAACTAATATTTTACCAATAGCAACTAATATTTTAGTCTCTTAACAGAATAATAAATTATTTTTATTTTTATTTAGGGAATCAAAATTTAAAAATAAGGGATAAGAGCATGCACAATTAACCAGTCAATCTCATTTTCCACAAATGTAAAACAAGTATATTGACTCCAGGTGGGCCTGTGTGTGTGTAGTTTCTCGCTCACCCTTCAGTTGTTTTTTAAAGGGTTTGTTGGGGTCCAGCCACCTCTGAAATGACAGATCAGTTATAACACTGAAATCATGTTTCTTAAGAGAGGGCATTACATTTCTTCATTTCTGGGTCATAGTGATAAACAGTTGCTTTTTGGAAACATCCACACATTAATTTACCGGAGAGCTGGATGTGTCCTCACTGATCTGTAGGCTGAAGTACTGTTTCTCCACTATGTTGAGGTGTTCGCAAGCCAAGTCGAACAGCACATGACCAGCATCCTGTTTCTGCAAAGCATTAACACATGCTGTCCCTTTAGGAAATGTACCAGTTTACAAAACCTAGATTTATAAAGTGACAATATTCTACAGGGTTTAGAATGCAATAACATAACAAAAAACATATCAGTTTTAACATATTATTATAACTGTGTTCTATTTTTTAATTATCCTTCAGAAGTCATTCTAATATGCTCATTTGATCAGGAAATATTTCTGGAAACACAATATGTTGAAAATGTTTGTGCTGCTTAATATTTTTATTAAAATTGTGATACATTTTATTCAATTAAAAAGAACATATGTTATTTTAAATAGATTTTCTGTAATAATATAAAAGGTCACTTGTGGTCAATTTAATGCATTTTATGCTGAATAAAAGTATTAATTTCTTTAAAAAATCATTAAAAATATAATTCACTGATAGCAAATGAGATTTATAAAGGAACATATTTTATTTTTTTGGCTATATTAATAATTAATTTTACCTAATTAAATCAAATATTTAGAATAAAATTAAATTACATTAAATTAGCAGAGATAACCTCTCTCTTAATCATAAGCTAATTAATATTCATCAATATTTAAATACCCTTTTTTTAATTAGTTTTTTTAAAGTTGCAGTCAATAACTTTTTTGTGTTCAAAATGTATATAATAAGTGAGTACACCATGAATCCATATTCCAAACCATGTTTTTAGCTTGTGCTGAATCACTACGGTAAACCTATAATAAATGTTTATATTCAGACTATTTAGACTGGTTCGGATAGGTACCGCTGCGGAGTAGCCCAGTACCTGTGTGATTCGCCATAGACATAAACAGAGTAGTAGCTCTGGCTACAGTGTTCTTCTGCAAGACACACACAGATCTGTTTACTAAGCACTAGATCGAAAAGGTCACGGACTGCAGCTTTAATACTAACTCACTATATCTGTCAAGCAGAGCCCTCTGGCCAACTGCCCTAATTTCTGTCATCTAGCATAAGACTCTAATTTCTGTTGACTTCATGACTGTTTCTCCCTGACAAATGTGCCTGTGTGCTCGTGAGGGTGGGCGGGTGTCCTTCAGACTATGAAGCCAAGGTTGCAGCAATGCAATATGTAATATGAGAAGAGAAGCAACAGTGAAATATCCATCTCCACCCTCAAACTGCCAATAAAGGCAAGCTCATGCACATTACTTCTCTCTCTCTACGGCTTTAAAAGTCATCACTCATCACTCATCAAATCACTCACTCATCCTACGATCTAAACACATCTGCATACACTCTTATACTCACACTGACAGTAAAATTTTGAGTTGTGCCATCAGGGAAGAGCACTACACAGAGTAGGCCACAGCGTGGCATGTGAGAATGTTTCAGATCGGCACGTCCAAGAGCAGTGATCTTGTTTCCAAGCACGCACCAGGGGGATGTCATCTCTGAACCCTGTCACATATGCACACCTGCCAAGACAAGGAGTCACACAGGTTAAACCCAAGCAATTGTTCCTAACGCGAAGGTGACGATGACGAAGATGATGATTACGAATAATAATATAAATTATTTGCAGAACTTCTGTACATGCCTTTCCAAATTTATGAAACTAATTTATACAGTATATTCTCTTACTGTGTGCAACAGACTTTGATTTTGAAAACATGTTGTGAATTGTATCCAATGACGAGACCTTAGCAAATCCGTAATAACTATAATTATACTTCCTATGCAAAGAACATTCCACCCCAAATTATGAATGGACATGAAATGTCATGACATGCTTGGAAAAATTAATGATGTAAAAAAAAAAAAAAAGCATATCTTAAGAAAACATATCACATATTTTGTGATTTTTGATACAACTATATACAACTAGTGTTTACTCTGAGGCTAGTCAGATCTGCTCTTAACTATTCTTAGATTTTACAAGTTTACACAGTTCTACACGCTTGAAGATCTTTTATAACAAAAGAAAAAGAAATCATACATGATGCAAATAAGAGATTCTTTGTGTATTTAATTATTGATTATCAGGAGTTTTTGAGTGAGTAAGCTTGGTCAGTTGCACTGTAAGGGAAACATTTGCTTGTTTTTTTCAACATAATCCATTCACAATTTGAAGAAAAGTTTTGTTTGTCTAAGAGGACCAACCATTTATGTATATGCAACCGGAGTGTAAAACATTACGTGAGTGAATCCACTGAATTATTCCACAATTGAGGATAATAACTGTAGTAACGGACGGAAGCCGAAATCTGACAAGCCGATGTCAAAATAGAGCTGTGCATTAAGTGATGCTGAGTAAATTAAGAGTACTAAAACTACAGCCGCAAATAGTCGGTGCTGCTGAATATATTTAGCAGTTTCTACAGTTAAAGATAAAACTTAAAGCAGTTTTTTTTTTGATGAGTCCTTATTTAAAGGCTACGGAGCCCCGCACATGACATGCAGGAAAAAATATTAGGCTAAATCGTGTGCACGATTTACTCATTCGTTCCCTCAATGTACTAAAACGTGCACACGATTACTATTTCGTTCACTCGATTTATAAATTGTGCGCACGATTTACTAATTTGTTTCCTAGATTCGGTCCCTTGTAGTTAACTAGTTAAGTATTTAGTAAATAATTAATCCTTCTAGGTTATTGATGTCTGGACTTAATTGTAATTATTATTATTTTTTTTTACTGACATGAGACTTTGGAATTTGAGACTTCCTGGTCTTGCTATAGGTCACATTCATTTTGAAAAACGACCAGAAGCAAGACATGAAAAAACAAAGTGAAAATTAGCTAATTAGCTACTGTAGTGATCCTCTGTTGCCATCTACTGGTCATAAAGGTAATTTCATTATTTTCATTTTACAAGTCTTTGTTTTCCACCAGGAGACCTTCTTTTTTGTTTGGCTATCTTCAAGAATGAAAGGTGAATATTTAAGGTGACTTTTACTGTCCAACTGTAGAGTTTAATAAAAATAAATGTGTTTAAGGGCGGGGGTGCACGTCTTTGTCACACATGATGAGTTTGCATCCCTGTATGATGCTATCAATATTCAGAATCAAAACCGTCATTTTATAAGCATTTGGGTTTCGTTAACCCTCTCTTACTCATCTACCTCATACACACACTTTCACACTCAGACACACTCACTATGTCTAAACATGTTCTTGAAATTGTTTTTCACACTCTTCTTTTCTCCTCCCAGCACAGTCCAGGAATGTGGATTATTTTACTACCCAAAGAGTCAAGAAAGTGCGAGAAGTCTGTCATGGCCAAAAAATGTTTGAAAGCAGAAAGCAGCTTTGATCTCCAAACACACTATTTATTGTCAGTACAACAGTGACTTAATGTTCATAAATGTCTTGTGGAAAGTGTATTTTATTTTCTATATTGCAACTATTTTTGTAATGTTATTCTGTCCTGTCACTGTTTTGTATTCATATATACATGTTACTTTAGAGACAAATATGTGATCTCATTTATATAAAATAAATAAATAAAAATACATTAAGTAAATAATGTTTTTACTATTCTAAAAATGTATTAAAATTTTTCTATTTGGGTTAGCTGATAGTCTTTATAATTAGCTGTATGGAAAAGCAAAATAAGGCGTCACACCTTTACACAGCCAAGTTAAGGCTGCTCTGCCTGCTTAAAATTCAGTGTAAAGGTATGATGCAGCATAAAAGGCTAAATTTGGCCTGTTCTGACCCACCTTCCCCCCTAGTACCACAGTATGCAATTGCAATTTCTGTGTAAATGCATTTATGCCACCGCTGATCAAACACTCATCTGACTTCATAAGCACTTCTATGTCATTTCATTTTAGACATGTCATGATGATTTGAGAAGGCTAAATTGATCAAAGATAGGTTACAATCAGCTTGCCGCTGGCTGCTTGGTCATTAGTTAAAACAAATTAAACTTATATTTACCAAACAAAAAATTTAAATTAATATACCGTAATTCCTCAAATAAAAGCCGAGGCCTTTATTTACCTGAACTGCAGAAGGGTAACAGGCTTTTATTTGAAGCAGCCTTTTATTAGAGGCAGGCCTATCTGTTTGATAAGTAATTGTTTTAAATAACCCGTTTTAAATTAAAAGCGATAGCGTTCCAGTGGACAGAGATCATAACACTAGCACAGAATCAGTTCAGAATCAATCATCAAAAGAATCAGTTCGGTTCAGACGTGCTCCGTGTCAGTCTGCTTCACGTTGAATCACTCATGCGCAGTATCATCAGCTCCTCGGTTCTCGAATCTGACGTGTCCAACAGAAACGGTTCTCAGTTCAGTGTACTGGTGTTCCGAAAACCGAAGCATCTTGACTCGAGAATGAGAAACGCCCCAGCAGTGGACGTGTACGTTCGTTATCTGGCTCTGCTGCACAAATTTTCCCCCGGCCTTTATTTAAGACAGGCCTTATTTTGTCCGTGTGGACCACGCCCCCAGCCACTATAAGAGGCCCAGCGATTATTTGACTATTGGTTTTTATTTGAGGAATTACGGTAGTCACTTTTCTATTACATACAAAACTAAACTATTTTAATAGCTGAAACAGTAGTAAGCTGTTTTGGGAGAAGGAGGAAAAAAGACAGGCTAGGTCCGGTAATTCAAGGCCGGGCTAGGGCCTAAATTTGAGGCCTGTGCAGGGCTCTAACGCATGTACCCCATTTAAAGGCACAATATGTAATTTTTCTCACTAGAGGGTGCATAATCAAAATAAACAAAGACCAGGTAGCATGTGACTGAGTGTTGAATCATGGGAGCTGTGTTCTTCATCCCCACAGTGTTAATTTTGACAGGCATTTTTGATTTTGTCTTAGTCTTAGTCTTGAGCTGAAAATGCTTAATAGTCTTAGTCCCATTTTAGTCATTTGAATCTTTCATAGTCTAAGTCTTGTTTTAGTCGACGAAAAGTCATTGCATTTTTGTCAACTTTTAGTCATTACTTTTAGTCAATAGTTTTAGCCAAACTGTAGTTACCAAATTTTATTTTGGTAGCTATTTTATATGTAGTTTTCAAATTAAAATAATCGTTCATTATTCACTCTTTAGACCAAATCAATTAAGCTTATGAGAAAAGCTTATTAGAAAATCTTCAATAAATTATGACAATTTTCATTTTAAAGTGAACAATCCCTTTAACAGAAGTGAAAAAGGAGCAACTTATAAAAATATATATTAGACAAATACAATAGTCTAGAGATACAAATTAAACTATTTTTTTAGATAAAGTAGGTTTTAACATGTATGCATTTATTTAACATCTTGTGTTGGTTAACTTTAATGACAGATAGGTATTTAATTTGGAATGTTGTCCCTTTAAGACAGAAGGCATGCATGAAAAACTGACACTTGTTCAGTTTTCACCCACCTGTTCAAGTTCACTTAATCTATAACCTACTGTATTTACGTGAGATACTCTACACAATAAATATTTGGAATGCTGTTTATGTATTTGAGCGCTGAGAACTGATCGCACTGTATGTGAGAACTGAGGAAGTGGAGCGCGAGAGAGAGAGAGCACTTCTATCAGTGTGATTCCACCTATCCACTTCCATTCACTAACTTTAAGTTAATCGACCAAAAATTGTGAATCCCAGGAAAAACTTGTTGAAACATTGTTTCAGAGCGCTAGTTCACGTTTTATTGGCCTATCCATCCACTGCGGCTGCTATACTGACTAGATATACAAACGGCCCTTATCAGATCGCAATCCAATGACAGGGACAGCATGCATTTTGAATGTCCGGTAGTCCTCAAATAACATTAAAGTCCAGTCTCATTTAGTTAATGAAAACGCAGCATAAATCTAGTCATAATTTCGTCATCAGATATTATTTTTAGCTCGTCAACATCTAGTCTTCATCGCATAAAAATTTTCGTTAACGGATATTTTTCGTCGTTGTCTTCGTTAACGAAATTAACACTGCATCCCCACAGCCGATGCAATCTGATTGGACTCTGGCAGAAATTATGTTATGTGAGCTAATGATTTATTAACCTACAGTGTTGGGCCTTTGTAACTGTAATTTTTTAGTAACGGACTAATTTAATGCATTATAATTTTGGAAATAGTAATTCGAGTATAGTTACGAGCCAAGGTCTCTATACGTTACTGCCGCATTACATTGCAGACAGAATGCAATGTTTTATAATCTAGAGATTATAAAGTAAAAAGGATGTAGCACACGCACTGTGGAGTCAAGTGCCAGTGGATTAGAGACCTGCTCCCGCGAGTAATTAGTAATTTGATTACATTTTTAGAGTCTTGCCCAACAGTGTTAACCTAGTAGAATGAAGCAGTGTGAGGCTGGAAGCTGTCGAAGCGAAACAAGGCCGCTGAACGAGCATGACACACGGCTCAAAAGCAGCAGAGCTTTTTTTTTTCACAGTCAATCGCATCCGCTCCTTCTGGTCATGTGTATGTACTGTTTTATCATACTAAAAAGGTTTGAAAGTTCTGTTATAATGCTACTGTGCATTCGTCACTGGTCTATTAAAACGCACAGCATATTAAAGAATCTTTGGTTTTTCCCATATGTTTTCTCCAAAACAAAACTAGTAATTAAGGGGTTATGACATCATTGGCAGGCTACACAATGACACCATGGACACTAGTAAAAATAGCTTATTTCTCTTTATTTAAACTTTCTTCTAAACATTTGGTATGATGCAAGTACACAAGTCAACAAGATATATAACACTGTTCTAGTGGTTTTTGGATATTTTAATAAAAAACAATCTTACATATTGTGGCTTTTAGGCGTCTTGACATCAAGTTAGGGCTGGTCTGTTCCTGCTCAAAATACAAGACCTGATGCTGCACAATAGTCAGACAAAACTATGCATGCTCTAACCCACTTCAGCCTTAGTAATAAAGTATAGTTGTAATTGCTGTGTAAACATCCATGCCATCTCTGATCAGAATGAACAGTTTGTGTAAAAACACTTGCCACTTCAGAAGCACTTCTGTGCCACCTTCATAGTGTACATTTGGCATTAAAGTAAACATGAGTGTCTATACCTTATGTTGATGCTTTGGCAGTATTGTATGCAAGACATTCATGTCAATAAAGTACTTTGTAATTTGAGAGAGAGTGAAAGGGTAAGAGAGGAGCTACTAGAGAATTTGATACAGACATACAACTAAATTAAGTAACAAAAAAACACTCTTTTATTTTCAGACCTTACCTTACAGATCCTGATCCTGGACGCTCTCTGGGACTCTTATGCAGTTTCAGAATTTATATATCTGAGACTAGGGAAATTATAGTGACTTAACACAGACTTAGACGTTTGTCTAACTCCTCAACGTCTCACTCTCTGACAAAATAAAACACGTCAGAGGTGTAAGGTATATATTTTAACTTTGACTCACACGTTTGGAAACGGTTTGGCGAGCATTAAAAGTTAATGTTTACCAGTAGCTCAGTTAAGAAGCGATACACGCTCGCGCTCACTTTTGAGAGACATACGAGGTGTGAAGTGTGACTACTTTAGACCATACTTAAAACAAAAGCCTTTTCGACAATAAATACGGCCATGTAAAGTATTTAAAAGACAATAGCAAGACTGGACATTTAAACAAGAGACACAGCTTAAAGTTTCTTTATGAGACGGGCTTTTCTGGGTGTGACGTCTTACATTTCTGACTCACGTCCACGCTGATCTGCTTCGGCTCGGGCTCGGGCTCTGTCAGATATCAGAACCGAACCAGCTGAACGAGCGAACAGACAGTTCTGCACCAACATTGTGTCTTGAATAAATATTTCGGATTACACAAAACAAGTTCCAGAGCTTTATCGCGATATCTTCCAAGAACAATCCAAGAGTGGACAGATATATTGTTTTAAAGTCAAATATACGTCATTTGGCATTTCGTCCCCTTTTTGTCAAAATTTAGTTATTCCCATATTGTTTTTCTGTGACAATTTATTTACATTATGTGATAGATTTTTTATGTTGTATATACATTATGGGATTTTTATTTAAAAAAACAATAAGATTCTATCTACACAGTCGAATGGAATGAAAAACTTTGAAGCTCAATACCTCAAAACTACTCAGAATGCAGATAGAACCTTATAATTCCAAGGGGACGAAGCGTCGTAAAGTTACCTGCTTGATGTGCTCTTAATTCCTCTGCGATGCTAGAGGTGCTTATAGTTCCCTTGATGAGATAAAACTTTCCATATTAAGGCGACCATGGTTGCAAGTGTCGGTAAACTTCCGTGTTATGTTACTATTTTTCCTCCGGCTTCCTTCAGGAGGGCAATCGCGGCGTCACTGCGCTGACTGTTTGCGTTATTATTGCTCCTGTGATTACAACACACGTTTCCCAAATTTCTGAATGTGCATGTAGGTGTCAGCCCACATATGGACACTTCCGAGTTTACACGAGCCTGGATTTCTAGGCGTGATTCGTGTTGTGCGTGAACTCTCAGGAATTCCAACTGGTGCGCGCAATCTCAGGTGCGTGTGCCCGCCGGTATAAGGCGCTGCCTCCCTCCCCTGAGTCAAGAAGCACACCTGAGTCCAGATAGAACCTTCATACAAACCGGTCTCCCAGCCTAGGCAGGCTGCTTTTAAGTGATTTTTGGTCACCTTTCAGCTAGTAAGGGTGAGAGACCAACTGGCCGCCCAGCTAAACACCAGCTTGGCCAGGCTGGGAGACCAGACCAGTTTAAACCCTACTACGTTCAGAAAACAGGCTGATAAACCTCAGGGTTATCATATAGTGGTATAGCCAAATGACTCCAAATTGGAATGCATAAAGCTTTTGCTCATCATAAGTTATTTACAATTTGGTCAACAGAAATTAAGTTCCAAACATAGGTCATTGTGCCATCCCAGTGACAATTCTTCTGGCAACTCTCCACCGCTCCATCTCCTCCTCTATTTAGTACCATTATTCTACTTCTATGCAGTACTGCAATGGGGGTTTGATTTCAGAGGTAAAGCCAAGCCTTGGGTTCGAGCCTCTATCAAGGACAGCAAGCCAAGTTTGTTTAATATTAACCATCAGGACTGGATGGGCAGGAGAACTTGTGAATCAAAAATGTTAAGTAACTTTGTTTGCACTATTCAAGCCATGTTTTTTTCTCTCTGTTTTTTATCCAAGAGATTTTAAGAAATTAAACATTAACATTTAGCAACAATAGCCGCGTTTGCACTGTCGGGCCAAAAAGCGGGCATGCTAGTGCGTGCCAGGGCCAGTCGCATTTCCACTGTCACTTCCGGGGCTTGATTGTGCCTTGTCAGTGCTTCCTCGGGGCCAACAGCCAGGGATTTTTTGCCCGACGAAAACCTTGGGCCAAAGCGGGCCAGCTGGGGCTAGATGAGTGGATCATTTCAGAATGCTTACAGCTTACACTAGCATTAAAAACTTTTAAAATAAGTTGAGCTCAAAACTCACTTTCAGTCAGCAGGAGTGTTTGAAATAACTTGAGCCGATGTAGATTATAATCACCATACACGGCAGAAATATTTATAAGCGATGCAAAAGACTTTTCACGCTAGGCATTAACAATAGTAAACATGGTAAATATGACCACTGGAGAAATCAGACGTCAGCTTCTTATTCTCTATCTATGTATTTATTTAGTAACATATTTTATCTGTCTGAAGTCTCATCTCGAAAGTTTAGCTCCGCGTTGCCATGTCATAAAAATATAATAATGGTTTTTGTTCGGGAGCTTTTGCATAGTATAAAATTATTTGACCAACTAGTTGCTAAGCGGAACTCAGTCTTACTTTTCCAATACAAATACGACCAATCTACCTTTTCATAACTAATTTAAAAAAAGTTATGATCAGTCTTAAAGAAACTAATTTTGATGACTAGATCTAAACAGTTTATGAAACCAGCCCCCAGTGTTCTTGTGACAAGACAAGCAGATTGGATTTATTTATTTTTTTTAAATCAATGATGTTATTAAGGGTCTTATTCAAATGTATTAGTGTAATAAAATTTGACAACGTGTTTATAACCACTTAAATGAGGCACCTCATATTGCTGAGATCAGGCATTAAATTGATTTGGGATGTGCCACAGCTAGTGTTATATCTCATTAGTTCTGACAAATGCATGTGGGTGGCCACCAAATTAGTCACAGTTTGTTTCTAGATTGTTAATTGTGTCTCCCAATGAGAAACCATTAGGTAATTTGACAAAGATACATGGGGGGTGTGTGTTCCCAGTGTCAACTTTCTGATTCAGAAATTAATCAGGGCTAACTGTTCCTTAATCTTCTGATTGCCAAATATAGATTTCTCTATACCCCCAACCTTCTGTGACATCAGAGAGATCAGTGGATTCCTTGAAATGTATAGCCTTAATAAATCATCCTGTGTTGACCACCTCTGTGATATTTCAAAGCGAGTACAAGGCAATTAAATCGTTTCACACATATTAAAAATACCAATGGATTATTAAAGAAAAACATGTTAAATATTTGTTTCAGTTATATTTGTTTTGGGTTTCAGGCATGCAATGTGACTATAGACGGATGTATCTTATATTGTGGATCACATACTTTCAGATAAAAAGGTAGGTACCTTTAGACATTGGGGAGGTACACACAAAATATGAATATTAAAAATGATAATATTAAATTGTATCTGTTTAATATATAAAAAGTATATAAAGTTAAATAAGAATATTTAATAAATATAGAATAGAG
Organism: Carassius auratus; assembly: GCF_003368295.1. Classification (NCBI taxonomy): domain Eukaryota; kingdom Metazoa; phylum Chordata; class Actinopteri; order Cypriniformes; family Cyprinidae; genus Carassius; species Carassius auratus. Next base: position 4,936,821 of record NC_039283.1, read on the forward strand.
CAAAGAAAACAACTGGTCTATCAACCGGAAAAAACACTGCAGCAGTTTTATTATACATTAATGTAATGCAATGTCTTCTTTTATTTTAAGTACTCTCAATTTATCTTCTTGCTTTCACTGGGGGGACTGATTTTCAAAGTGGTCAGTCATAAAGTGTTGCAAAATATATTTGTCTGCTGAATGCAGCGACTGATAAATCAGAATCAAGAATTAGACGGCGCTGCGCTGTATAAATATAAAATGTTATTAACTTCCTTTCAAGATTGAGAGACAGCAGAGGTTCCCCATTTCAAAGGTCAAAAGTTATTTTAAACTGACACTGACATGAACCCTAACTTGCATATCATAAATAGTATGACAAAACTGTCTTGACAGTCTTCACACATCTCTTCTCTGATTTTCACTTCCCTTGTGTAATCTAGCCTAGTGTCAATCTAACATAATAATCTATCACTTAATCTTGTTTTTCATGCTTCATATTACAGTACATAAACCATTCTTTAGTGTTATACCTCTGTATGCAAGTGTAACACTCTGTGCTTGTTTATCTTGTTGTTGTCCTTGCACTGAGACTGTTAAGAGACATTATAATGCTACTTTTCTAGCATTAATGTCAAATACATGAGCATTAATGTTTCTGTATGTTTACATATGTGCATTTGGCTGGTGACAAGCAGGCATCTCCATTATGTAACCTGTAAAGTTGGCTGACTGAGAGAGTAACATGTCAACATGGCAATAAGAGAACTTTTACTTTATCGAGAGCCTAGACAGGTTTATGAGGGTTCCCTCTTAAGTATCAAAAAGTAGGATATAGTTAGGCCTAGCTAGCTATCCAAGAACGGTTATGAAACCCTCTAACCACAGGTCAACCACATTATGACATGAACCAATGATGGTAAAGTGCGTGTTGTACAATGACTTTCAGAAGAATTTGGAAGACTTTTAAAAATAAATGTGTGTCTTGTCATATAGTTCTCGGTGAGAGGCCGAGGTTATTGTCGAGCAACCAATATTGTGCAAGTTCAGTGTTTAATACCTAAAAGATCTCGTTCGAGGTTGCTGTCCTCCTCAGGGGAACGCGACTGTCAGTGTTTATTTAGCGCTTTATCAACCTTGTAACGTTTGTGGCAAGTCTGGCAAGACTTATATTTCATTTGGGTCGGTTTCAACTTTATATTAGAGAGAGAGGGCGATTTTCTATCAAGCGAGAGTCTTGTCTGTCGAATAACGGGCGTAGTGGCGTCACAGCTTTTGAGAGGAACCACGTGTTCTGCAAAAAATAGCAGGTCACGGTTTCCCTCGTGAGGCAGCGCTCAACCAGAACAACTGACCGGTAAGATTGCAGATTACCAGGCTCATAAGTCGCAGCTGTCAACCGGTGCTGTCCTTCTCGTCGAAAACATGGTGAAAAAGGCTAGAAGTCCCGTCACTTACGCAAAAATGAAGGGAATAGTTTCATATTTTACAGGTAAGCTCAAATACTTAGGCCATTCGTCAAACTTCATGTAGAGACATCTTGATATTCTGTGTCAGATATACCACAGAACGTATTTGCCCCCCCAGAAAATAATCTGTAATATATCATATTTGGAAATGTTATTATTTTTAAGATGTAAAGATGTAAAAATAAGATTCAATATGTTATTTGAACATGTATGTGTTACTCTTATAAAGGTTGTTTTGTGTCCACTATCTGCAGATGTTTCAAATGCTAATGATTTAATGTTTTATTTTTCTCAGCTTTAATTAAGGACAAGAAGCTTCGATCCAGCCACCCTGTCTATCGACAGTGAGTTTCATCCTAGTCATCATTTTCCAATGCGTGAGCTAAAAGTGAACCAGCACATGACTCTGTATGTATTTCAATGCAGAGTTCAGAAGATCGATTCATTATTTCATTATTTCTGCAAAGATCAGCAGAAAAATCATGAATGACGTAGGTTTTTTGCACTACGATGTCATTACAGATTGACCACCAGTGTACTTTTAAGACCATGACCTACTTCTAGTTACATTCCAAAGTGAAACCAGTAGCCAAGTGCTATTACATAGGTGTTGGATGACTTTGAGGCAGTTTTAGGTGAAAATACTTTCTCTGATATGGTTTCTCTCATTCCAGGATGGATTTCTTGCGACCTGAGGGTAGTCTTTCTGAAGCTGATGGAGCAGCAGCTATTCTTCCTAAGGTCCAACAAGTTAATAAATAATAATAATAAGAAAAAAAAACCCTACAATAACCCACAACAATTAAAATCAAGTTAAGTGAAGTGTGCTGTGGTTTCATGTCACTGGAGTAAGCTTCTGAATCTCTCTCTCTCTTTCAGGTTTACAGTAATCCACAACCAGAGGAGTCACAGTCTCGGTAAACGGGGTGCTCAGATATCAAGCTATATAGACAGAAACATATACAATGACACATAAATATTTATTTCAACATGATTTTAGGGTTTCTGTTGCTGATTTTGACTACTTGAAGGTGATCGGGACAGGAAGCTTTGGCAAGGTATTATATTTAGATGCTCAGTCTGCTTTGTATTTCTTTGAATATTGTTTGAACCTTTCTTTGATTGTCTGTATTCAGGTGTTCTTGGCCACACAAAGAGAGAATGGCAGATATTACGCAGTCAAAGTTCTAAAGAAACACATCATCTTAACAAGGAAGGAGGTGACTATGACTGTATGAATATAAGTGTGAGTAATTATTTGACTAATAATGAGTCTGTGTGTATTCACTGTGATGTTTTTCATACAGGAAAGAAATGTCATGTGTGAGCACAGAGTGTTGTTAAAGACTCTTAATCATCCATTCCTGGTGAAGCTCCACTTCAGTTTTCAGACTAAGGACAGACTCTATCTTGTGCTGGACTATGCATGTGGAGGAGAGGTATGTTTATTTAGATGGCCATCTAAAATAACCTAACCCTAACCCACACCTTATAAAAACAAACAAACTTTATATACTTTACTTTTATACCATGTTTTCAGATGAGGACTTTCCCGAAAGGATTTTTTTGTCAGAGTCATCTCACTTCTAGGTACACATACACAATCAAGTACACACAGCTTTGAATTTGAACTTGTTTATGGTGATGAATTCAGCTCAGACATCAGTAAGAGGATTTATACATACATGACAAATACAGGACACAATGTGTGATTGAATATCGAATTGAAAAGTTGCACATCGCCTCTGTTAGGAGAAAAGACAAAACAAGGCCAATTGTAGTGGACAAAGTCAAACTACGGTCGCATTATCTAGGTCCGTTAGTCCATCTTCGGAAAACTAGACTAGGACAACTTCAGAACCAAAGCATTTACAGGACATTAAAGCTGCAGTAGGGAATTTTTGACGCTCTAGCGGTTAATAAACAGAACTGCTTGCGTCTTGCGGAAGAACATCGTTGCCGGAACTACTTCTCTCTGTTTATGTCTATGAAGAATCACAAAGGTACTGGGTTACTCCGCCGCGGTTTCCCTGAAGCAATCTAAAATAGTCAGAATATAAACACTTATTATAGGTGTACCCTAGTGATTCAGGACAAGCAAAAAACATGGTTTGGAAAATGGATTCATGGTGTACATTTTGAACACAAACAAAGTTACGGACCGCAGCTCTGATTGGTTGTTTCTTACCGGGAGCGGATGAATATCTGCAAATGGCAATAGGACCACTGGGAGGAGCTTGATTTTTTCACAGATTATCTGTCTCATATTCTACTGTCAGGACATGATGACAGGTTTAACAAATATGTAAAAAAATTTATATTTACAAAAGTTCCCTACTGCAGCTTTAAGGACTTAATTAATCATTGATTTAGTCTGACTGAAATCAAACTTTTAATGCAGTTGTTTTCAACCAGTAGGCCGCAGGATGACTTTACATTATTTATGTGCTTTTGGCAAATCCAAATAGTACTGATTTGCATTTATGAATGATTGACTTTTTCATTTTTTGCAGCTCTTTTACCATTTGCAGAGAGAGGGGGTCTTTGGAGAACCCAGAGCCAGATTTTATGCTGCTGAGATGGCATGTGCTTTAGGATACTTACACTCCCTGAAGATTGTCTATAGGTACCGACATTCTGAAATATCTGTGCCTCTATAATGCAGATAAGCCCATTCATATGTGCTTAGTGAGAACAAAATGAACACTAACTTTCAGCAGATTTACAGTAATCCATCTCTCTCACATGCTCACAGGGACCTGAAACCAGAAAACATTCTGCTGGATTCTGCAGGTCATGTGGTTCTGACCGACTTCGGCTTGTGTAAGGAGGGAATGAGTAGACGTGGCACCACCACAACCTTTTGTGGAACGCCAGAGTACTTGGCACCTGAGGTTCTCCTGCAGAAGGAGTACGACAGGACTGTGGACTGGTGGGGTTTGGGAGCTGTCCTTCATGAAATGCTCTATGGCTTGGTAAACAAACCCACTGAATTAATGCTAATATAAATAAACAATACAGGTAGTCAGGTGTGTTTTACGCACACTCTTTCTCATTCCAGCCTCCTTTCTACAATGCAGATCGTCTTGAGATGCTCCGAAATATTATTTATCAGCCATTGGTATTAAAACCCAGAGTCTCTAGTGGAGCCAGAGATCTGCTGAAGAGACTGCTAAACAGGGACAGGGCCAAGAGACTAGGAGCAAAACATGACCTGGTAACCCAACAAGCACACACACACACACACACAAGCAATCTGAAAATCATTTGTCTTGTGAGTGGCTAAATGTCATTTTGCCCTTTTTTGGCTTTTAGACCGAGCTGCAGTCTCATCCTTTCTTCTTGTCTATTAATTGGGATGAACTTGTTGCAAAGAAAATTCCTCCTCCTTACGTTCCCTTATTGGTGAGTTTTTTTTGTTGTTGTTGTTAAAAGGATTGTTCACCTAACATTGAACATTTGCACTAAAACCAGTATGACTTTTTCTTCTCTGAAACACACAAAAAAATATTTTGAAACATGTCTGAGGTTTTTAGTCCACATGAAATGTCAATGGTGTCCAAACTACATGGGCAAAGACATTCTTCAAAATATCTTATTTTGTGTTCCATATAAGAAACAAAGTTGAGTTTAAACAATGTGCTTACAAATTAGATGATTTCATATAGATAACATGTACAGTAAATAGTTTCTGTCTGATCACATGTCTGTATTTCAGTCTGGTCCTGGTGACCTCACAAACATCGACCCTCGGTTTACAGGACTTCCTGTTCCGCAGTCGTTAGGAGCATGTCAGGAATACGGAGCAACCTTTCCTGGCTTCACCTATATCAGTGAAAACATTCTCCCGCTGACTCGTGGACATTAAGACAGAATAGACATTTTGTCTGAACATGTTTTTAAACGCAAAACACTGAAGCACAGTTCATTTTTGTGTTAGCCGGACCAATGCTTTTGCACATGGACTACAAATTTTCTATCAAACGTGACTGTGTTTTCCTAACATTCATGTTATTTAATTCATTTTTTAGCCCTATTAATAATATATATATATATATATATATATATATATATATATATATATATATGTACTGAAATACAACGATTAGTGATGTTCTGACAATAACTGTGATGACATGAAGTGAGACTACAGGTTGCATCAGATTTTGATTGTAAAGGTTGTGAGAAGGAATGAATATTAAATCTCAATGTAATTACAACTGTGTGAAGTATTAAGATTATGGTATTTTGGTACGTGTTTTTGAACAAATGATCTGATCGGTAAAACAATGTCAATCAATTTTTTTTAGTGGAAACAAATTTTTTTAAGCAAATCGTAAGAGTGTTTTATTATGAAAGGTCCATTGTCTCAGTTGACATCTTTTAATCAAATTATTAAAAAAAAAAAATATATATATATATATATATATATTTATATATGCCTACAATTTAGAGTTGTGAACAAGCGCAGTACTGTAAATAGAGACCCGAACCGAAAGCACCGATAAAACGAGTATCGCGCACTTTTAGGGTCATTTAAGGACACATCGGACTCAGTTCCTCTGATTCTGTGTTACATTAAGAGCATATGTCACATCTGTAGCTATGAAGTTGATCAGGGCTGCAGAAGTTGGACAGACACATATGAACCCGCGCATGCGCAGTAAACGCCACCATCCAGCTCTAAATAAGAGTTAGGAGAGAAACGAGGTGAGTTGCACGTTTATAATAAATAATGCGTTTAGTGATGGGATTTATGGCTCTTTGAGGGGATCCGGATCTTCGCGATCCGTTCCTTTCAAAGAGCCGTTCAAAAGAATGGCTCTTTTGGCTCTTTTTAAATATTTAGTCAGTTTTAAGAAGCCAGCTTGGGAGCATCTCAGTTTATCCTGGAAATAATCACTGGGAGGTATTATGAGGTGAGATTTGTTAGTCAAATAATTAAAGCTCAGATATCACACACCAATATCTGAGTTTGAATTATTCTGAAATATTGATTGACACCGTGATAGTTACAGGAAACCAAATCAGAGAGGATCCCCACTACGATGACTGTAAACTGAAAAAAGATATTAAACCCTGCTCTGAAATGGGGACGTTTCAATAAGCACGCACTTTAGACTATTAAAACTCAACGACTGGCGAACTCGATCGAGCACAACAGAGTCCTCAGTTTCTGTTTAAAGCGCGTGGAAACGCAAAGGGAATTAAAACCATTTTCCTTCTATATAATATCAAGGCCTTCAATTGTTTTAGAGCAACAAGCACCGATAAAACGAGTATCGCGCACTTTTAGGGTCATTTAAGGACACACCGGACTCAGTTCCTCTGATTCTGTGTTACATTAAGAGCATATGTCACATCTGTAGCTATGAAGTTGATCAGGGCTGCAGAAGTTGGACAGACACATATGAACCCGCGCATGCGCAGTAACGCCACCATCCAGCTCTATATAAGAGTTAGGAGAGAAACGAGGTGAGTTGCACGTTTATCAATAAATATGACGTTAATGTCGTCACCTACGCAGTAAACAGCGATACGAACACAGAGTGCGTTTCTTGTTTAACACTTTTCAACCAACGCGGATATTTTCAACGAGGTTTAAAACCCGTAAAGATAAATAGAAGTGACAAGTTTGTGCAGAAGAAATTAAAAGCATGCAATTCGTTATTTCCTCAAGTCTGCGTGCACCCGAGTTGTTATATTTAAAGACGGATGAATAGCAGAGTGCCTCTGGGAATGTTTTTCTTTTGGAGAAGCGCGTGAAACTGTTGGTTTGGATTATTGTAGGATGCCCTGCTAATGTTACAGCTAGCATCAGTCGGGCTAACGACATTCCGGGACAAGGGGAAAGTAAGGAGTTTGTTGACGGAGGGGAAAACATTGCGTTTTAATAAAACAAGTTGTACACGTGGCCTTCCCGTGCTGGTTGAAGGTCCGAGCGACGTGAAGCAGACCAGAGAAGTGTTATAATTGACATACTTTAAATGTGTCGGCCGCCCTTTGCTATGCTCCGCCATTTTGTGTCAGTCGAATGCTAATAATGGGCGCTCGCGCATTGCACTTTATTTATGCTAAGAATAAACTCCGTCATCACTTGAAATATCAAAATAAACGTTTTTTAGTAAACCAGACGAGCTTTTAGTTGATGTTTGCGTGGCGCCGTTACTGTACAGTCTAGGGTTTTGATGCAATTTTGATTTATGATGAACGGCAGATCATGAACGTTATTACAATATTGCCTGTTGTATAAGGATGGCAACGGGCTTGAATAAAGATTATTTGTTTTTGAAAACTAACTGATCGTGGATATGTGCGCTTAACTTGTCATCGCAGGTATCCGCGCGCATTTAAATCAAAGACTTCAAGAGATTCTTTTAAAACAGGGAAAAGCTGAACTTGTTTGTCTAACTTTACTTTTAATCGTTTTCCTTTATTAACAACCACCAAAGTAGCTTAAGTGTGTCATTGAGAGTCTGTTTACATATCTAGCCCACATAAATGTGCATTATACGTGTGTAGAAATACATATTTTGGTCCTCGTTGAAGTGCGTGGTGCAGTCAGTGCTGTCAGAAGCGTCGCCCTCTGGAGGAGGTGGGTGGAACTGCAAGCGCCGCGCAGCTATTTCGGAAACTAGAGTTGCGGGCGTTGTATCAGTCGCAGTCAAAACACGGGTTTCAAGGCGAAATCGTCATATTTTAATAATGAAAACGTCAGTTTTATTTTGTTTACTAAAACAACGCGTGCTGATCTGCATATTTAAAACCCACCCCCAACTCTTTTGCCAGATGGAAGTGATTATGATTAGGCCTGTGAAGATCACTGAGCATGTTTAACGTTACATGCACACCAGTAAGCTGATAACTTACAAATATCCGCTTACTAAAACATAACCAGTTTCCCCGTTTACATGCACATCAGTAACCTGACAACGCAAGCTACGTTGACATGACTTCATTAATAAATCGGGTTATTTCCCTGTAGCACTTGGCGTCAAAGTATAATCATTTGCGTTTCTGATTCCGAGTAGCCTAACTTGGAATATTCCATACATTTTGTCAGTTGTAATGTTAAAGCGTGCAACACGTCAGCGGGAAACTACAGCATATTATCCTCAGAGTTTTGAATGAACCACTTCTGAAAACACATTATTAAAATTTTTTTGGGTCATAAAAGGCTAAACGTTTGGTCCAACTAGATGCGCTTAAATCTGCACTAATGATGAGTCCTGTCACGTATCACATGCGCACTTCAATAAGCCGACAGAAAGCATGTTAATGCGTTTACATGCTGCGTGAAATCGGAGTATGGGGCTGAAAAAATGCCTGTGTCGACCGGTTTATGCTTAAGCCGTTTATGACTTCACTCCGATAAAAGAAACGGGTTACGGGTTACTTCGGCTCATTAAGCATAATCGGGTTAAGATCGTAAACGCGCTCGCTACATCAGAGTACAGTGATTAGTTTTTAACAAATCGGTTTTCTTATTTATTAGAAAGCTATAGACGTTAAGAATTTGTATCTCAAATAATATTTTTTCCCGAAACTTTCTATGCCACTCAGTACATTATTATTATTTTTTTGGTCTCAATAAGCAAGTTTATGCATCACAGCAGTGGTTCTCAACAAGGGCTTCAGCAAAGTCCTCAAGACTTAAAATAATTTAGAACAAGACAAAACAAGCATTAAAATGAACTGAAACAGCTATTTTTTTTAAAGAAGAAGATCCATGATTCCCACAGACACTAACTGAAATTAATGCCATTGGAATTTTTATAAGGGTAGTTATACATTTTAGTAGTTATACCAAGCTCTAAAATATCAAGCAAAAATCAAGTAATACATATTCATAGTAAGGTAAAATTTAGGATGCTTACTTCAGTCACCTGTCCATGTTGCAACTCTTTATTTTTCTTTTTTGACCTCCATTTCACAGGTAAAGATGGCAGAGACATCTACGACTGACGGTCCTGCCGCAGGAGCTGATTTTGACATGATGAGCGCTCTTGACTGGAAGGACGGCATAGCCACCTTGCCAGGAAGTGAAATTCGGGTACAAATATATAGTGATGAGTGGGACACATTTGTCTGTTAGGAATGTAGAATGATAAATTCCAATATCTGGTCTATTTGTAGTTTCGGATGACTGAATTTGGCACCCTGGAGATCATCACAGAGGTGGAGCCCAAAGTTAAAGAGGCGGAGCTTACAGGCCCACAGCCTCAAACAACCGGCACCAACGACATTCATTCCCCTGAGCAGAACAAAACTTCAAATCAGACTGCAAAGCCCCAGTCAAATACAGAGCATCAGACAAGTCCTGTGGGTGAGTACCAGTAACTCGCACATTGTCCTACCAATTAGAGAAATTATTTGCTCTTTATTTGTTTCTGAGAACTCCATTTCTCTTGCTTTTTTCAGTTTCAACCGACCCCCACAGGCAGACAGGGGTCAACAACACCAGGAGCCCCAGCGCTGTGGGAAGCCCCAGTGTGAGTACAGTGCCCAATGCAATTGTTCCCATGTCTGAGGCGACTGCAAACTGCAGGTCATGTGGTCACTCTGGTTCACGTGAATCCTTTCTACAAGGCAAATTTTGCAGCGCTCCTTGTGTACAGCCCTCCAGTGGCAGGTACATGTTTTTGACATTCACTGAGCTGTACCAGCTGCACTGTCTGTGGTGTATTTAAGTCTCTGTGTGTATATGTGCAGGTCAACCCCAGCTGAGGCTGTCGAAGGAGAACGTTTAGGTAAACGTGTGAGAAAGAAGAAGAAGATGTTTATGGAATCTGGAGATGAGGAGGAGGACAACATAGAGGAGGAAGAAGTAATGGAAACACACCTACCTCACACAAAAGAGAGCAACTCAATATTTACTGAAGTGTACTAAAGTGGAATGTGCTCATTGTTTTAAATTTTTTTCAGGAGAAGGTTAAATCCTCAAAGGGGAGACGAGCAGCTAAAGTTGCTAGACTAGGTTGGTAAATTTCTTTTATTTTACACACACACACACACACCGTTTTTTCTCTGTATTAGTGAGGGCATTGTATTGACTTCCATTGACTTTATATCAGCTGAATTTCTAATCCCTAACCCATCCCCTATCCCTCACAGAAACGTGCAGGACACTACATTTAAATAAAAAACTTTCTGTCCAATTTACAAATCTTTTTAACCAGTGAGGACTAGTAATGCAGTGTCCTCACTAGTGGGTTGTCCTATTATTTCACTTTGGCCCTAACAAGTATAGTTAAACAAGTACACACACAAAATGGTTGTAAGCCAATATTAGGGATTCTGACTAAAGAGGTTCGATTTTTTAAATATATTAAATATGTTGGAAATTAATCAAGTTAATCTTTAAAAACGTTCACTATTTAGCAACACTGTTAAGAGTAACCTTTAGAAATCTCAAAATGAATATCTGTACGGTACATTATAATGTTATGATGCCTTAATTCAGCTATAGCATTTAAATAACTGATTTTAGTCTTTTTATTTCACTTAGACAAAATGTTAAATAATTGTAATATTGCCCATATGGGTCATAATATGAAAATAATGATTGGCTTATAAGTGTTGGCCAATTACATTTATATTTTAATATTGCTGCATCTCAATCTTGGATCGGTTTTGTCTTGAGTATTTTCACTCAGTTTCAGCTTGTCTTGTATCCCATATATTATGAATTATAATGCTTGTTTTTTTCATGTATAATAATTTGGTTGCTTTTCTAAGCCATTTGAATGACAGCTTTATGATGCTTTTTCATAGTAACAGCACCTCTGGTTAAGAAGAAAACCTGGAGTTGGTCAGCTTATCTGGAAGAGGAGAGAACTATTGCCGCTCCCTTGAAACTTTTTAAGGAGGTGAGACACACAGCATATATAGCTTGTGTTTCTGTTCACATTCAATTTAACAAATAATTAGGATTCTGAGTTTGATGTCAATCTGCCCTTGTCATTAGAAAAGTGTTACTTGAATGAAATCTAATCTTTTTGTGTTTGTGTGTGTGTTGGCAATACAGCACCAGTCGTTTCCTCAAAGCAGGAATGGATTTAAAGTTGGCATGAAGTTAGAGGGACTGGACCCCTGTCACCCAGCTCTCTTCTGCGTTCTGACTGTGGCAGAGGTAACCAGAACTAAAATTTACTGTAATGTTACTTGACATGTGATTTTTAGTGCACAAAACTAAATATGTTTTTTAGTTGTACATATAGTAAAATTTGTATTTTGATTTATTTGTCTTCTGTTTCAGGTGCAAGGCTACAGGATTCGGCTTCACTTTGATGGTTACCCGGAATGCTATGACTTCTGGGTAAATGCAGACTCATGGGATGTGAAGCCGCCAGGCTGGTGTGAGAAAACCAGCCTTAAGCTGTTGCTGCCAAAAGGTGCTTAATGTACTAATAAAGATGTACTGCAAAATGAATCTGCTGTCAAAGATACAACATGCAAAATAGCTCTTGTGCAGAACTCCATTTTTGGTTTTTGTAACATTATAGATGTGCTTTATAGGTGTTTCTTTATGTTTTGAAACTACTTAAACTCTGAATGGTGTGATTACAAAATGTCCTACTAGTATTTATTCTGAAATTGAATATATTGTAATGGAAACGCTTATTATTTATAAATAATAAATACCAAAAACATAATTAAATAAATTTATTAAAATAAGTTGAAAATCTAATTTAATAAATATAAAATATATTATAAAATTATAATTTATTTTATTTGTTCAGAAATGTGGTTGCATAGTTTTCATGTGGATTTATAATCTCAGCCTCAGACATCACGCCCAGGAGTGTCGAAGTCGTCATCGAGATTGGTTGAATTCTACAGGATTTCTGGTAGACACGTGTCACGTTCTTTAATGTTCTGCCTGGAAACAAAGATACTGTGGCGCCAAACCCACTCACGAAATAAGAAAGCCTAGTGTTTCCAGCTGTGATGACCAGCGCTTATCAGGATCAACTAAATGCTGGATTTTGAAGTTTGTGGCATAGAATCTTTAAAATATGTCAGAGCGTTTTACACACCAGTCTGTTATTGTGGCGACATTTCCATGCCCCAAAACGTGACGATGAATGAAACAAACTGATTGGTTGTTTGACTTGTCAGTCAAATGGCCTTATGGTCATGAATTCCAGACCTTTAGCCGTCAGTCTGAAGGTCTGGCTACACGAGACTTATGGTTTAATAACATTTGGAATGGACAAAACTGAAGTGTTTTTTTTTTTTTGGACACTGTTTCATTTTGGCTTTGAGCACAATAGTCAAACATGCAATCTAGTGTGTGTTTACAGGGATAAAGATGGAAAAGTTGTACAGTGGAATGGAAAAACATGTTCTGATTGAATGGATACATTTTCAGAGTCGTTGCATATGCTATTAGAATATTCAATTAAAAAAAAATGTATTGCATATGCTGTTCTTGTAATATTTGCATGTTTGCTTACAGGCTGCAGAGATGGAGAGTTTAACTGGAACACATATGTAAAGAATTGTAGGGGTCAACTGGCCCCCAAACATCTCTTCAAGAGTCTTAATACAGTATGTCATTTCATATGCACAAAAACAAACAGAATATATATATATATATCTGAGATGTCTCAGTGTTCCTGGAGATCATGTTGTCTTCTATAACCATGTGTCCTTTGCCTTATTTAGTCGGTCACACCGTCAGGTTTCCGTGCAGGGATGAAGCTGGAAGCCGTTGACAGAAAGAACCCATCACTCATCTGCGTAGCAACCATTGCTGCTGCTGTCGACAACCGGCTCCTCGTTCACTTTGACAACTGGGATGATTCGTATGATTATTGGTAAGTCAGTGAGCAGAACTCTGGGCAAATGAGTGTCCTCATGATTGTGTGAGGTTTTAATGCATTCTGTTGGTTCTCAGGTGTGATGCCAGCAGTCCATACATTCATCCAGTAGGGTTCTGTGAGGAGGCGGAGTTAACACTCACTACACCTGCAGGTGAGACTCTATTCATGCATTACTTTTACATTTTATAATTGAGTTCTACTTTTTGTGTGTGAGAAATGTAGTAATACTATAAATATGAAATGTTGTTTCCAAAATTAAATGAGCTTTGATTTGACATTGTACTAAAGTTTTTTTTATTGTTGTTGTTTTGTACTTTAAACAAACTAATGAGCATGGTAAGTGGTCGGAAGGTTTTTTTAACATCTGTTTATTTTTTTGTGTCTTAGATTATAAGCCCCCCAAGGTTTTTACTTGGGAAAAGTACCTTGAGGAAACTGGAGCCCAGGCTGCACCAGCAAGAGCCTTTAAACAGGTGAGGTCTGATTCACCCCACTGAACCATGGGAGGTGTCGTTAAATCATTTAGAACTGGTAAAATACCAATTTTATATGTCTATTATTTAATGTGACACACAATTGCAGAGTCAGTGTTCTAAAATCCCTATATGTGTTTATAGTGGAAGGACTATTATTATGAATGTGTGCCGCTAGTTTATGTGAGTTCCGCTATTCCGGTTTCACTTTCACTTTCAATAGCCGATTGCGCTGCCATTTTCATCAGTTGTTAATGTGCGTGATTGAATAAAGAACACATTTTAACACTTTGTGGCCATAACTTGTACAATATCCAGTCTAATTAGAGTAATGTTGTTCCATCTGCTGTGAACCCTAAAATACTTCAGATAAAGAGTTGAACAGTGCCCTGTCTCCTGTCACACTTCTTAGTTCTTAGAGTCCCGTGGTGGATTAGCATCAACACCCCTACCGATCTATTAGTCCCGTTCAGTCAGCCTGTATAACATGGAAATAACATGTACAAAACAGTTGTACGTTGTGGGGTGTTTGACAAAAAAAAACACCATTTATTCAGATTTTCTGTTACTTATTTAATTTAATATTCTATGTAACCACTGATCTATAATATAGAATAGTTATATATATAGATCAGTGTATGTAACTGAAATTACTAGTATATCACATTTGGTTTTTATTTCTTACTGTTGAAAACAAAAACTTTGGGTTAATAAAACAATTGTAAAATTATCATGCAAATGATATATGTGCGGGTTTTATACATATTTTATACATATTTTACATATTTATACATATTTAAGTTTATTGCATTACAATTGACTTTTGGTCTTTGTCTGTCCAGAGACAACCGCATGGTTTCCAAGTCGGGATGAAGCTGGAGGCAGTGGACAAACGTAATGCCATGCTTATCCGTGTAGCCACCATCTCTGATGTAGAAGACCACAGAATCAAGGTTTACACACAAATATATCTGAATTACCTCGTAAAATAGTTTTTTTTTTTTTTAAAAACCAAAATGAACTTTTTTTATATACTAATTACTTAGTCATTAATAAATATCTATTCACTTTTATGGTATTTAATATGCTAGAACAGTTAGTATATCATTGCTAACTCTCTGTGTGTTTATATATAGATCCATTTTGATGGCTGGAGTGAGGAGTATGATTATTGGCTAGATGCTGATAGCCCAGATCTGCACCCAGTCGGCTGGTGTCAGAAGACGGGTCATCCTCTACAACAGCCCAACGGTAACATACAGTTAATATACAGTGTTTCCACACATGGCTCCACAAGACTCTTAATCAAACTCATTATTGTAACCACATCAGGTCCCAGAGATTCTCCAGTGCCTCCAGGACAAGGCTGCCCAACCCCAGGATGCAGTGGAGTCGGACACATTAGAGGACCTCGGTATGGGACACATTACACGTAAGTTATACACATACTGTTACAGATTCAGCCCATAATGTTCATTCAAATGCAAATGAGTCTTTTTCCCATTTAGGGCTGTGAGCTGTCCTTACTCAGATTTTAATTTGAATAAGGACGGGCTGGTGCCAGACAGACTGAATGGGGAGAGGCCGGTCACGCTCAGTGGACCCCCGCGCCACCGTCGTGCTGAAACACTCACTCAGACACAACCTCCCACACCAACACCCAGCGCCGGCACCCCTGAAGCCCCTGACACCAGCACGGATGCCTGTCCACAAGCTCACTCAGTGCGTGAGCACGTTGTGTGAGTGTCGTGAGTTACATACACTCTTACTTTGCTGTCTCTCTCACACAGAAACACACAAACACTCTTTCAATACTCATCTCTTTCTTATTCCTCCTGTACTTCAGGTCTGCCATCTCTCTCAAATGTGTCAAGCCATCTCAAGTGAAGCAGGAAGGTGACGGGAAAGGTACGGATTGATCAGATTTTGTGATATTCCATCATAATTTGCTTTTACGGATAATCAATAAACTCTGAGAATGTTGCATATGGGTCAATTAATTCATGCTCCCTTTTTTTGTCTGGTTGTATTAATACATACAGAGACTTGAATACACCTCTTCTATGATAAGATTGTATTCAATGTCTGAATTAAAATTAATTTGATATTTTTGTAGGGTATAAAGTCAAACATATGAAATCATAATGAAGAAAAAACGCGTAATTAAAAGAACAAAAATTATTGAAAAAACATTAAGTAGTTTCACAGGCTATTGTTAGATTTTTTTTCCAACAAATCAAAATCATGTACTGCAACTAACATGACCAGAAAAAAAAAAACATTTAAAAGGAAATGATATCATACATATGTAGGGCCCCTTTGATCTTTTTTATAACAGGAATATGCTAGTTAATTATATGTAATATATCATGTGTTGTAAGTCCTCAACAACATAACAACATAAAAAAGATTTATTCATTATTCATAATATTTGTAAAAAAAAAAAAAAAAAAAGTTTAACTTGAACAAATATATTTTACTTATAGTTACACCAGTCACAAGAGTCAAGACATTTAAACTACAAAGTGGTTGAAATTTTCAACACCAAATGAAACAAAGATTAAAACAAAAATACATTTCTAAGAACTTGCCACATGTATTTTTCAACTAGTACCATTCTCTGTGTTGTGGACAAGTTTTCAAGACATGTCTTGAATGAAGTCTGTTTGTGTTGTAGATTCTCTTCAGGAGTTCCTGCATGAGTCTGTGTTTTGTGGATGGGAGCCACCGAGGTTTCATCTGTGTTGGGAAAAGCATGGCAAACTCTTGCCTGAAGCTTTAGGCCTCAGTGCCAAGAGAGTGGCCAAGTGGAGCACAGAGGAGGTGACATTTGATCATTCTGAGAAGTTCACTGAAGCTTTTAAAGAGGTCTTCTAAATATATATTTTATTTTGTGTGTTTTTTTTTTGTTGATGTTCTTTCAGGTGGCAAGTTTTGTAAAAGGGCTGCCTGGCTGCAGAGAGGATGCTGCCACCTTTAGGAAGGAGGTAAATGGGGAAAAAAACATCTCCCGAGTATCACCATAAAGTACCTTGCCTATATACACTACCATTCAAAAGTGTGGGGTCTGTAAGATTGTGTAAATTTTGTTTTTATTTTATTTTTATATGATCAACAATATAGTAAAAATAGTAAGATTTTTACAATTATTATTGCAATTTAAGATTATAGTTTTCTAATTTAATATATTTTAAAATTGAGTTTGGTCCTGTGATGGCAAAGCTGAATTTTCAGCAGTCTTCCGTGTCAGAATTCATCAATGCTGATTAAGTGCAGAATAAATATTTCTCATTATTACCAATGTTAAGTTAAGTGCTGTTTATTGATACTTTTTCCCCCTCAGGATTCTTTGGGCATATCATTTTGTAATAACACTTTTAATAACTCTTCACTGTCACTTTTGAACTAGACCCCAAAATGTTGAATGTTAGTGTATGTGTGACTCATTTAGCTCTAATCTGCGAGTATCTTTGTTCTTAGACAAAGTGAAAATGTATTTAAGATACTTGTTTTACTTTGCCTTACAGCAAATTGATGGCGAGGCCTTCCTGCTTCTTACTCAATCAGACATTGTTAAGATTCTGAGCATCAAGCTTGGACCTGCTCTCAAAATTTATAATTCGATCCTAATGCTGAAGAGTGCAGATGAGGAATAGACAACTCACAGCAACGGCTGCTCCATCAAACATGTTTAAAAGTTGCTCTAGCCCCCACCAATGCGTCCAGCAGACTGACGAATATTCAATCATCAGTCTCCTTATGATTGACAGACATCGACAGAATCAGCCAATTCAACAAACCTCATGCGATCAGAAAAGTCCCAGCTCTTAAAGGCTGATATAGATTTGATGTCTCCCCTTCCAACTCAGCACTCGCTCTAAATGAGGACTTATATGTTCTTGTGAAACCAATCCTTTGATTTGGGAGGGGTGAGTACACTACACTGAGGCACCTTAAATTGTTGAAAGCTTAAACTGGATTCTTTCATCGCTGATATTTATGTTTTTATGGTTGCTAAAATGATGGTTAATTACAAAAGGTACGATGGTGGAGCTTTTACTTGAAATGTAATTGTTTTTTTTTTTTTGTAAGAATGCAAAAAGACCTTTGTAATTGAACACGCATCCTAATTAATCCTAATTAATCCAAATGGGGATGTTTGAGACCACTAGAGGGCAGCAGGATTGTATATATGTGTGTGTGTGTGTGTGTGCTTGGATCTAATGTCAGGAAATTCTTGCTCTGAGCAAATCTGGAATTGAATGTCTCAGTTTTACTTAAAATGAAACTTGTAAAGTGCATTTGTAAATTGAAGGTATTGTATATTGAACTGCAAATAGAGTTGGGAATAGAAATGAGTGTGTGAATTTTTAAGACTGAGACCCTGACATTTTGCCTTGTACATGCATTCCTGAATACTAAGACATTTTGTTCTTCATTCATCGAGCAAAGGTTTTATGTACATCTGCTGTATAATACAGCTGTAATTGTAACTGATTTTACATGTTGGAATCACTTCATATTCAAGTACTGGTTTGGTTTGCAGTGCTTCTCAAAGTTGTCATTATATGCATATGCAGGCTGCTTTAGGTTCAGAATAACAGATCCAGTTAGGGTTGGAAACGAGAAAAAAATCGAAAATGGGTGTACAAAAACTAAAATACTGAATGTGTATAGATAATAGTCTGCAGAAACATTTGATTACAAGTAATAAAGGCATTTGGACTGTGATGGAAACTAAAGACTTGAGGGAATCCTCATTGCAGTGGTTAGGGTCAGGGATGTGTTTATAAGAGATTTTGATTGTTTTCTTTGGTTTGTGTGTGTGTGTGTTTGTAGATTAAATGTCTCTCCAAACGTGTGACTGAATGTGAGTGTTTTTTTTTTTTTTTTGATCCAGTTTCAATGGAATAATGGATCAACTGAATTAGGTTTCATGCATGTGAATTGGACAACGCAAGTGTGCATCGTGTCTTTTGCGTGAATTATTATTGAGACTAATCTCGCTCCATAAATATAATACATAATTACAATCTGAGTCAGTCAGGAAAAGGCTTGAAATGGGCCTGGGCCCTGTGAGACTCTAAGAATAGGTTATTCTGCCCACCGTGGGACCCAGCGGGCTTGCACATTCCCATGACCCTCTCTCTCACACACACACCCTCCCACGTCACTGGCCGGTTTAAAGTAAATGCGCCTCCCCTCGCGCTCAGCATACACGCGTTTGTTAAAGCAGGAGACTAAATGGATTTGCGCGTTCTCATCATCGTGGGAAGTAGACTCAGTGCGCGTCTTTGAAACGGACCGTTAACGATGTGTTTCCAGTTGAGGAGATGCAACGGAGGTGAGTTTAACTGAGCTGAACTTCAGGTGATTGATGATGTGTGGACTTAATGTATATTTACAGCACGGTCGTGAAAAGAAGTGTACTAAAAAACAGACATGCCAAATTTACTGCGCTTGCGTAATATCAGTAAGAAAACACGCCCACAAAGTTTGCTAATTTAAAGGTGAAATTAGCATTTTTTTATTTTAAGAACCTTTGCCCATCCCACGGGACAGCAGTAATTAAGCCATTTTCATGTTGATTTCCCTCCAAAAGTGTAACTTCACTCCACCTTTAATTTGTTCAAGTAACAGACTAAATCCAAAAACAATTTTATAAAACATTAGGAAATATTTGAGGGAACCTATGGTGACCTTTGGTTAGCCTACAGATTGACCTTATATGAAGAAACAGCTGGAAACAAGTGGAAAATAAAATATAGTCAAATAGTGTAGCCAAAAAAAAAAAAAAAGAAGAAGTTACAGCAGTTGAACATACTGATAGCTATTTAAAAAAAGTGCCACCCATGATTTTAACATTTATTTCAGTGGTTGTACATCTGAAACTGTTTTTATGTTGATGAGATGTTACTCATGTGTATTTATGTACAGGATGGGAAAGCAGTAGTTACCAGTAGTTCCTGACCACACAGGTCTGATTTTCAGAACAAGGTAGGATTATTTTTTTATTGTGGACTGAATATATATATATATATATATATATATATATATATATATATATATATATATATATATATATATATATATATTCCTTATTGAGCAGAGATGAAACATCAGACAGCATTTGCAAACCTGCGAGGAACTGGAAGTACAAGCAATTTAAAAAAAAGGATTATACAAGGATTGTCACAGATTAGTTGTCTTGCCCACAAATAAATGCTTCTGAGAAACTAGGATTATTGTAATGATGCATGCTTTCAATGTGCAAAAACTCTCAGTATTATCATTTATAATATATAAACAATATATATATATAAATAATATGATAAACATTCTATAAAAATATAGTTTTTCTCTTTATATAAAATAATTGAATGTTTTATATACTTTTTAAATGATAAATGTATTAAATAAAATGAAATTTGTTGCAAGTATAGAGAGAGGAACTGGGTTATGTGAGAATAACCCACTCACTCCTTATACTTTTTAACCAACTACAATTTATATTTAAATCTTCCTTTAGCATTTTGTACCTTTTCAGGGTGATTTTATTTTATTGATTTTATTGAGTATTTGAAGTACTTTAGCCCATTGTTTGCCTTTTGTTTTAGGAGAATGTCTGAGGTAAATGAAAAAGTCTCTATAACAGCCCCAGAGTTGGAGACTCCTCCATTAATGTCAGATACAGGGCCTGTGGTTAATGGACTGCGTCTTCGATCTGCACCAGGCGCTTGCTTGTTGTTTGCTGGTGTTTTGCTGATAGTAGGAATCTGCATAGCTGTGGGGGGGTACTGGAACAATCAACCTCGCAGACAAACCCCACATCATGTTTCAACAGGACGCACCTCTTCAGAGAAACTGAAGCTGATTGGTCCTGTCATCATGGGGGTGGGGCTTTTCATCTTCATTTGTGCCAATACAATTCTCTATGAAAATCGTGACCGAGAACAACGTCATGAGCGAGACCAACATAAAGATGACCAGGAGATCCTGCCACTGGTACAAACTCGCTTCTCACAAACAGAAACCAACACCAACGCACATACATTGGACTTGTCTGAACTCAACTTCCATTGCTTTGAAGAAGGGGCCGGAATACCCACCCTAAAGTGTTCTTCGCCATCCTCTGGCTCATGTAGCTCCAGTCAAGTTAACTTGGAAACCGGCTCACCCCTCCAAGATCGCAGAAACATGGAAAGATTGGCATTGCCTGTCATTAAACTCAATGACTGTCTGATTGGCTCCTCAGACCCAGTGCACCCACCTCTCCCTGAACGGACTTACCAGAACAAGTTGGGAGTGGAAAATATAATAAATGTGGAGTTAACACAAGTGAACACTGCAGATTCATCTCTAATGGCATTGAACAAAAAAAGCCCAAGGATCGGTTGACTTCTATGACTGTTGTCCTCACTAAGGTCCACATAGTGAGTATATTCAAGACAAAAGATGTTAGGGCTGATGTTAGAACAGATTTCTCAATTTGATTCGATTCTGATTCATTTGGGTGTATTTCCATTATAAGGTCCAATTTGCTCACAGTTCTGTCACTGTAATCGCTGGAATTATATAGTGTTTCAGATGGATTCAAGCTAGCTTGTCATTTTGAACCTGCTCATTTGCATGAATCAGTCTTCTGTGGTCACACTTTATGTTTTTGATTCACCAAAAAGAACTGGCTCATAAGAGTCATTTGTTTCATGAATTGGATTGCGCTGGTCACGAACTCAGACTCAGGACATTCACAACTCAGGTTAACGATGATTTATTTTACTATGGTGCTATATCTTGAGATATTACGATTCATTATTAATTGGTTCACAATTAACCATAAACTGTATTTTACTAATCCAATTTTTGTCACTTTAAAATCCACTTGTGTTTAGGTTAGGGTAACCCTGAGTTTAGGATTTTCTGAGAGAAATAGTTGATTTTCATGTAAGCGGATGATTTGAATTTTTTTTTAATGAAACTTACTGTGTATTGTCACTAGATTCCTTTGTCTTTTTCATATAGTTGCTTTGTAAAACATATGCTTTGTTGTAGCATTTGATTGATAGACTGTTGCCCGACTTGTGAGAATTACATACGGCTTTGTAGATTTCTTTTCATGTGAATGTTAAGTAATCAATTATATATGATCCTATCTTTTAATGTGGTGACACCCACACATGCCAAAAAGAATAGAGACTGCACTATGTGTCATTGTGTTTGTAGTTCTGTCTTTATAGTTCACATAAATGTCAGCACAAATATGAAAGGAGGCCACCTGTGAGACACATAAATAGAGATGTGTGCATGCAAACAGCTTCTACTCCTGTCTTAACAGTTCTGCATCCAACATGATGAAAGTGTTAGAGACTGAATGAAAAGCTTCTAGAAGTCACAGCACAAAGTGATGTAAACCACATGCAGTCATACAGTAGTGACTAATGATCTATTTTGATTAGTTTGGGTTAACTCTGAACTGTGCAATTGCTGCAAAACCAGTACAGCTGTCTGGTACCTAGCAAAAGAGCTTAATAATATGGATTGACAAGTCGCTTTAACAGTTCACTATACATTAAGGGATGAAGGATGGTTTGTTTAATATGGTCTAGTGAGCCCCTGTTGGTGGAAGTTGACTACAGTACTAAACAGTATAAAGTCTTACCTCATTAGGGGCCAAGCACCGAAGATGCTTAGGCTACGATTGTATCTGTTAGTCTATGGCAGCCCATAGAACCACTTGCAGGAAAGTTGTGAAATTTGGCACACATCATCCTATTGCTTTTATTACTCGTTGCATTTGGTCTGACGCACCATGCCATGCTTAACTCCTAATTTTGCCGCTGGAGTGCTTGGCCCCATAATTGCTGCTTGCAGTTATATTTAGTAATTCTGGTTTTACAGCTAAAATTGTAAAAACTTTTTTTTTTAAATCCTTAAAACAAGATAAATTAACATATAAATTAAGTATAATAAAATAAGAATTATTTTTCATTTTCTTTTTAAGTTAATTCTCAGAATAAACACCTCAAATTTGGCACTGCATATGACAGCTTTTATTCATTTTAAAAATAATTTAATAGGTGTAAGCAGATAATAGAAACCAAAATGTAAGCCTGATTTTTTTCAGTGTACACAAATTAAAATATGCTTTTGATATACTGTTGTACAAGAAAAACAACTATTAACAGAAATTTTAAATTAGATGCAAGAGGATTTTATTCTATAGAACTTGCAAAGCATTTGTTTTTTTAGCATATTCATATACTTGAATGTTTCAGCATCAGCAGTGATTATATGCAGAGTTCAAGCTGTTTAAATTCAGATACATATTAGATCTTGTGGGCAAAACAAGACAGTTTTTCCATTGTCTTCAATTGTCAGAAGATTTTAAAGTCAACATGGGTTCACTGACTTTTCTCTTCAGTTGAAACTCTAGAGACAGAAGTATGTTAATCTAAAAGGTGGAAAGCTAAATCTGTTTGAAACATGACCCATCTCTGTGTTTTTCTCACATTTTGATGCTGTACATTCATGATTCTCAACCTTTTTGACTCTAAGATCCCCCCATTGTCCTATACAAATATTCAAAGGCCCTTTAATCTAAGATGATATGCACTGCTGGTTGTAATAAAACTAAATAAACTCAAACACATATTTTATCTTTAGTGTTTTTAGTATTTAATTTAGGATTATGTTAATATGATTTATGGGGCCCGCTGGAAGTTTCTAGGGGCCCTCTGGTTGAGAACCACTGTTGTAGATAGCTTGTTAATGTTTGTTAACTTACTAAGCCCATTCTCATGAGTATCTCTTCGTTGGCATGCAAGAACTGAGCTTTGGCTGTAGGAGAGTATGACAAGAGACGTCTGTCCCATTCAGTGAGCCCGAAATCTTGCTTGACTTCAATAAAGTCATGCTTAAGTTCAGTTATGCTGGCGTAGTGCTTCAAAATCATCTCGTAGGACACATCACAATCCTAAAAAGAGCATATATGAGCAGGATTGATTAGACTAGACAAGCCTTCTTAAATCTTCAGTGGAAGAACCAATATAAATGTTGCACACCTCCAGCATCAGAAAGCTGTGATGAATATAGATGCTCTCTCCTTCACTTCTTATCTAGAAAAAAAAAACAAGACTGTGGATTAATATGCTCTGTATAAGAAGGAACATCACAAAAATTATAGAAACGGATGAGTATTTCACCTTCTTCATAAGCAACGACTCAATCTTAGACTGCTAAGAGGGAGAAAGATGATTGAAACATTGTGTATGTGCAGTTTGTAGTATGTGTGTGTTTGTAACCTCAGACTCCAGTGTGATATTCCATGTCTTTGGTCTTCTCCTGATTGGTTTTTGTAATTGACACATGTTGTGTGGTTGCATTGGAAGTCAGTGGTTGGTCAGTTAGGCTCTGTGGGCGGGGTTTGGGCGGAGTCACTGGGGAAATAACAGGTGTGGGTCAAAGAGTGGGAACTAGAGACAGAGAAAGAAATATTCAGGATGACATGGTAAGATGGACTGACTTTAGAGAGTATTCATTTCTGATGTCTTTTTGTGAATCATATACCATAATCTTTAGGGGAACCGTCCGCCCATTAGGATAAACCAGCCATCCTCCACTTCTGTCTGCAGTTGTTCTGTTTTTTTTCTCTAGTACCAATTGTTTTTTTTGTTCTTTTCTCTATTTTTATCTGCTCTCTCCTCTCTTGTTCCCTTCTCATCTTCTCTTCCTTAGCCCTCCTGTCAATTTTAAGGACATCTGCAACAACTTTATTCAATAGAGTAGAGAATAAGAATTTATGGACAAAGACTTGTGCGATAATATATAATTGATCTCACTTAGATGTTGTTACTTTGTATATGTATACAAAAACATCTACTTGATGGCTAAATAATTCTTAAAAAAATCACAAAATATTTGGGATTTATAAAAAAAAAAAAAAAGTATATTATTTAGCAAGGACAGATTAAATTGATCAAAAGTGTCAAAAGACTTTTACATTGTTACAAAATATTGTTCCAAAAGTTATTTTTCCATAAACATCTTAAGCAAGTGTTTTCAGCATTGATAAAAATAAGAAATTTAAAATGAAAAACTTTTTTGAGCATCAAATAAGCACATTGGATTGATTTATAATGATGCTGAAAATTAAAATGACATTTTGAAATTATATTAAATTAGTTCAAAAATAAAAGAAATTGTGGTATTCCACATTTTTTGCTGTACATTTGACCTTAGTGGGGATTTAAAAAATCATACTGACCCCAAACTGACCCCAAACTTCTGGCTTCTCTTGTTCTCTTACTCTCTTCTCCTCCTCCTCCTCCTCTCTCACTCTTATCTGCTGCTGTCTCATTCTTCTGTCTTCCTGTTCTTTCATCCTGCGCTCTTCAGTAGCCACTGAAACTATAGTTAAAACATTTTACTAATTAGGCTACACTATTTTTCTCTCTTGAAGCAATACCAGGAAAGAATAGAGAATAAAACATGCATCTATTGTAATCACCTGAAGGGACGCTCCCCATCTCAGGAGGTGCTGTGTCCCATAGCTCAAACCAATCATCATCAACCTCCCGATCCCCGACAGGAATCATCGGCAGAACAACATCAGCTCTCTCTCTGTGCTCATCAATGATCAGTCTCTTTTCTTCAGTGATCAGTCTTTTCTCTCTCATCTGCTCCTCCACCACTCTCTGAACTCTCTGGTCTTCGATGATTTAACCACAGTAAACAGCGGGGTTTGTGAAACTGTTTTCCATCACAAGAAGATTGTGAAATTCTTTACTAAATAATCTTGAAAGTAGTCTTGGGTAATTTTATTCTAATAATATTTTATTTAATGAAATCATCAAATAATGTCAATGTTTAATGTTGCAAATGTATTGATTTTAAGTAAGTTTTTCTTTTTTAGTAGTTGTTTATGTTATTGTAGTATTGTTGCTATATGTATGTGATAGAATCTGTTATGTGTTACCTGTACCTGATGGGAAACTCTTCTGCTCATGCTGAAGCTGAAACCAGTCGTCATCAGTGTCTCTGGGCACGACTGGGAACTGTGGGGTTTGTATGATGGTCGTCCTCTTCTCTGGTACGATCACAGTCATCAGCTCAGTCACTTGCTCCTCTGTTCTCATTCTGCTCTGCCTCATACAGCTCAACATTTGGTCCTCGCAGCTGTGAATACACTAAAGGCAACACACACCATTAGTCATGTTAAGATATGCATGTTTATGCATGTACGTTCTTGATTGTTCTTGAAGTGTTTGTACCTGATTCTTTAGGAGAAACATCAAAAATGATGAACCAGTCATCCTGTTGTTTTATTTGCTCTATTCCCATTCTTCCCTGGATCACCTCCTCTCTGGTCTCCTCGTATTTCTCAACAGAGGGCACTGAAACAAACACAGTGCATCCTGCATATTCTGATTTGTGTGTTTTACACGAGTGCAAGATTATGGTTGTGTTTCAGCATGTGTACCTGATCTTTTAGGAGAACCATCCAACCAGTCGTCCTCTTTGTCTATATGGGGCTCTGCTGCTCTCTGCTCAAGAACAGCTGGCTGTGGTCTCCCATACTCCTCTGTCACCTACTGCTGTTGTTCTTTCTCTGTTTTCACTCTGCTCTGAATCTCCTTCTCTCTAGTCTGTGTTTTTGTCTTCTCTGGTTGCACCAGCTCTTGCTGTATTTTTCCTTCTACCTCTCTCTTCTTTTCTTCAGCCTGATCTTCTTCAGGAATTACTCTGCTCAAATCTGTTAAAAGAAACCCATTTTAGTTGTTGAAATTTGTTGATAAGTATTTTAAAATCCTATTTATGTGTGTCTCTAGTGTTATAATAAAGGGTGGTCAGGAAAAACACAGGTAAACAGGTGCAACTTAAAAATAATACTGTAGACAGTCGCTCTCCAAATAAATGTGTGAACATGAAATATTAATTTACATTTTTTTTTTTTTTTTTATAAATTCAAATTCAAAAAATAATTGAATTCACAGTCAATTATTTTCTTAAATCTTTCACTAAGAAAAAACTTTAGCGATATAACGATATCATTATCATTTTAGTTGTGGTGTAAACTTCACTATTCTCATAGTATAATGATTATTGTTATAGTTCTCTATCTTTGTGTGTACCAGTGTATTCAGCAATTGTCACTAGTAATGGATAACTGAAACAAGATTTAGACTTGACTTCTGTTTTAAAGTGACAGCGCTGCTTTTAAAGTGAAATCTGATGAAGTCTGTCGTACTGATGTAAATCACAGAACAAAAGAGAACTGGACTGCTCTAGTTGCTGATTAACTTCTGTCGATTGAACAAAGATGAATCTATATAGTTTAGGTTTGTACAATTTAAAGTTAATGTGAAGTTTTATTTAAAGTTAAATTAAATTAGAAGTTGTTTGATTTTTAATATAAGCCTATTAAATGTTAAAAATAATGGCTTTCAATTTTACTGAAATGATGAATGGCTATAATTAATGGCAGAAATTGAGGTGAAAATGCATTTGATATGGTATTATGGTATTATGGTATCCACAATACTGGTCTTTGTTAAAAAATAGGCAACTTAGTAAATATATGCCATTAAACACACATGTAAAATATATAATCTTTATATTGTTTCTACATTAATTTCATGGTTCAGTGTGATATTATGACAAAATATTAATATTAATCAAGATTCATTATTGAAAAATGTCCAGAAAGAGATCCAGACAGCCGCCTTAAAAATTTCAATTTGATAATCCAGCCCTCAACTGAAACTATTGAATAGCCCTCTGTTTTAGTTGGAAGACAAAGGTAAATATGATATATCTGGCAACTAGATGGTGCAATGGACCAATCTGAATACAGTATTTCAGAGAGCTAGCAGGTTAATAAATATACAAGTATACCTGGAAGAGGGCGCCATATTTCCATGGTTTGTGGAATCACATTAAATAGAATGTACCAATCGTCATATATCTTTATTGGTTTGGGGTTATAAACTATCTGTTGCAAATCTTCTTGAACTCCTGAAAAAACAAACAAATGTGGAATATGACATTTTCAGTTTTCACCTGAGGCATTTCAGGTAACTTTGAAATTTCAAGCATTTCAAGCATTTGATGAAAAGCAGTGAGCTCAATTTCTGGTGACAGATGCACAGTCATGTGACATACCTGTGGGGGTAGTGGGAAGCATCAATGACATGCCATCAAGTTAAATGTACCAATCATCTCTCTCTGCTCGTTGAAGCTCCTCCTTCTCAACTTGCTGCAACCTTTGTTCAAAACTTTTCACTTCTTGTAATCCAAACCTCAGCTCTTCCCCTCAGCTAGCTTTCGCTCGATAGCGTCCACCTCTGTTCAGTCTCTGTTCCACAATTTCCAATCTCTCAAAAGTGCCCTCAGATCCCAGTGTCTTCTTTTCAGTGATCATTACACGTCTTTCCAACATCTCCACCCTCTCTATTTTTGTCTACATCTTCTTGTGATTCCACTAAAGAGTTGACCTCCTGTGTCCACTGTTTAGCGATTGCTACCCTTTCTATTCTTTCTTCATTGACTTCTATTACTTCTTCTTTTAGTATCTCCATTAGAGGTTTCATGATTTCCTGTTTTAATTCAAAATCAGGATGTTCTTTCTCAATAATGTCAGACCCCTCCTGGATGACCTGAACTTCATATGTCTGTGTTATCACAAGCTCATCTGTGAGCCTCTCCTCTGCCCCCTTCACATCTTCTCTCTATAATGGGACAAAATAAAGCAAAATTACCATCAATCACAGCTTTTTCCTTCAGGCAATGTGAAGTTTTAATGGAAACTATTTATGCACATCAGTCCAGTGGGACTTGGACATTTCTTCGTGAATGTTTTGGAAAAATGTCACCCCAGGCTGCCCTTTTATCCTTATGTCAACAAATATGGTTGATTACCAGTGGTTGCTTGACTTTTTGGGTATGTGGTGAAAGTGAGAAAGCCTAAGATAGGTTAAAGCTCCAGGAAGATATATATATACAATGGATCATTTACAGTTTTTAATATGATGTTATCTGCTCTCTTCTGACTCAGATAAACTGATAAGAATGAGTGGGGTAGCAAAAACCTTCACACAACATCTTTACAACAAAATATCCTGATGAATTTTAAGATTCTTTGTCATTCAAATTGTTGAATAACAATCAGCAATCATAAAATTAGCATCATAAAAATGTATTTTAAGATTTGTACTCTACATTTGTCTTTCAAGTGTCTAATAACTACTCATCATTACTACTTATTTTGCATAATGCACATTAAACAGATAAATAATGGAAGATAAAACTGTGCCATAAATAACAAAACTGGGTAATAAATAACAATACAAATGATAAACTTACATGTTAATGTGAGGGGTTTATTGGCCTTCTCATGTAGAAGCTCGCACAAACTATCTGGGACAGGGTTGGAGGATCAACACAAATTCCCATGACGTTAGTACAGAGATGAATTGTGAAATATGAAGATGAAACCAGACCCAGCATCTTAAACAAAAGTGAAAACATTTCATTTTGAACCCCCCTCTCCTCCAATATCACAGCTAACAAATGTTTTATTTTTTTTAGTTGCTTAATTCAAAGTGAAGAGCTGGAACCTCTACAGACACAAATATATTCCTACCATGTTTACTGATATAAATATGGGACTAAGCAAGCCTTTCCATCAGTTTATTAATTCTCTAAACCCTTACTCCTAAGCAAGTTCATGGGGAAGCTGGGGCCTTTCTATGCAAGTCTTTCTATTTAACAATATATGTAAGGGCAATATATTACTAATGTATATACATGTGAGCAGTTTTCTGTCTGTTATCTCTCTCAGTGCAGAGGAAAGTATGAGAAACTCAAAATAAATAACACTGTAACTGTTTAAGACATTTAAGACTAAAGGGCCTTTTGCATAAATTGAGACAGTCTTACAAGTTAGTACAAATCTTTTCCTTATGACTGGTCACATCAGTTGGTTAAAAATGTAGACCGAATTCATTTGAATCAGAAAAGTAAAACTAAATATCCCTTGGCTAACTGCTAGTTGGCCAGACTAGTTCTTTAGACAGAGTTTTAACATAGCAGCTGTGTTTATACAACTGTCCAGCTGTCAGATTATTTGCAAAATGAAAAAGGGTCTAATGATAAACTTTGTTAATTAAAGACAAGGTGGAAAAGTACCTTTTAGTTTTAAAAATCCCACATATGAGTCAGTTTTGTCATCAGTCTTAGATAATCTTAATGAGACCGGTAAAATCAGATTTTTTTTTTTCTATTATTAATCAATGTAGTGTTCCTTTTTTGACTGGAAGACATTAAACTGAAATGCTGCTGGAGACGGAAAAAAACCCCCCACATTCAGTCTGATAAGTAAGAAAATTTTTTATTGTTATTATTTCATTAAATGTTGGTTCTGTAATTGTCACTCACTAAAATCAAAAGCTGTAGGATTGTCTAAAAAAATAATCCACATTCCAATGCAAAAACGTTGCATTCGAAATGTAGTCCTGCGTCAGCCGTCTGGAAGGTTTATCAGTGGCGCACGAAATACACCACTTAGTGTCATTGCATTTTAATGCTTTTGTTAGTGTGGAGATGTTGTTTATGTTAAAACTTAAACCAAGCCGTTCACATACCACATATTTTTTCACATTTTCTAAAAGTCATGATCATTGCACTCGCTTCTCGCACAAGAGAGCGGCATGTTTAGAAAGCCATATCAAATTAATGTAACTTTTAAAAAAACATGTTTTAAAACTTTATGGCATTTTTTCCCCATCCCATTTTATGCGATTGCAAGCAGACTTATTTTTTTTGACAATAACATTATTTATCGTGCACTGTCAGCTTCAAAACTTTGCAGATAATTTATGTTCACATACAGCTACATGATACACTGCATAATACAATGCAATGTATAATGTGAAGGTAATATTCGAAAAGGCTTAATTGCAGCACTTTAAGTTGATTGATATGAAAGACATTCTCTACTGAACGATCAATAATGTTTTAGTATAATATATCAACATATACTGTTTACCTCCTTTGAATTTCCATTTCTTTCTTTCCTATTTTCATTTAAAGGAATTTTCCAAGTCCAGGACAAGTTATTCACAAACAACAGCATTTGTGGCCTGACGTTAATTACCAGAAAAAATCTTTTCAATTTGTCCCTTGTTTTCTTAATAAGAAAAATAATAAATTAAGGATAACCTTTATGGTGCTGCACTTGAAATAGAAGTGAACGGGTTCAGTTTTTGGAGGATATAAAAGCAGAAATAAGAAGCTCATCATCTGATAAAAGCACTTACATGTAATTCTTCTTTTAGAACTTTTACTTGATCTGTAACACTGTTTGAATTACACTTGTTTAAGGGCTTTAGGGTTTATGGCATTAGTGTCAATGTTGTTGTGCTGTTTGAAATGCTGTTGACTGAGATTAACTTCTACTGAATCTGAAATATTCCTTGAATTCTGTTCAAACTAAGGAGCAACTTCAGTGAAGGGTTTTAGACTCTTCAGTCTCACCAGGCTAAGATGTTAAAGAAACAAATCAAATTTAATTATTGTTTGTGTATGGTCACTTTAGCAGGCAAGATAGTGATGGGTGTACTCTGGAGCCCTGGGCCAAAGATGGGGAACAGCTTCCCAGTGAACTTATCATTATATGTACATAGGTGCTTGTTGTTACTTGTATCCCAGAAGGACACCTCTCCCTTCTCCATATTGACCTTTACCCTGACGGTTTCAGGTCTTCTCTCTAGAGTCAGCTCAGTGCGTGGAGTGGTCAGTGCACTGTAGACTCCTTTACTCAGACCGATGGTCCACACTCCGGCTGTTGTTGTTACTGTGAACTTCCTCTTCCGAACCACTGACTCCTTGCATACTCCCAAGATCCATTTGGGGTGGTCAGCCACACGGACCTCCCAACGGTGGCGTCCCGAGGAGAAACCCTCTGAGCCAAGGACAAAAACACAGGGATCAAACCTCTCAGGGTTGTCTGGGAAAGTTTGTCTTTCCGGACTCTGTTGCACACTGGAAAAATCAGGAGATATGGAGAGCCAGGGCGAGACTGTGTTGGGATCCAGGATTACAGGCACTGCAGACAAAACAATGTTACAGTGACTCACAAAGCTCGGAGTTAATCTTACACACACATTTTAAGCAAGGTGAAAAGTGAACTCACAACATGTGACATGAGACAGCATGCTTTCCCAGACTTTGTAACCTAAAGCGCCTACATGCAAGGCCATGTTGATGAGAGCTCCTTGAACCCTCTTTGGTTCCTCACCAGTCCACTGGGTTCTATGACAGACATCAAGAGATCATCTTTCCCTTTAGTTTAATCTCTCACACACAGCTAAATTAGTCACAAAAAAACAGAACTACTGACAGATCTACGAAAAAAAATAAAAAAAGTTGTTTGCCAAATTTTTTCGTGTGTCAAATCCAGTTTCAAGAGGAATCTACACTATTGGAATTTTTGCATGGTGACAAAAGTTTTCCCCATGCAGATTTTGCAACTGTTTCAAGCTGGTCATGCAAGTTTGCCATGTTGTCCAACAGAAAGTTGCTTGCTTTGAAAGTGACTTCTTTGTGAACAAATGTACATGGACACTTGTTTGGGTTTATCTATGCATTGTGTTATGCTATTATTAAAATTTTTCTCAAAATGGTGCGCTTGTGTGCTTTCCCTGAGCGAATGTCATGAATGTGCAGTCACGCACAACAGGCAAGGTCAGGATTTTTAGAAATTACATTTTGGTTTGTTTTTCACCAAACCCTATTGTACTCAATATTTCAAGTGTACTTAAGTAACCAGGGACAATTATGTGATCAAGTTTGAAGCTGGTCACTATTCACTACCCTAATATGGACAAGCATCTGTAGGACATTTTCATTAATCATTTTCAGTCATTTTCATTATAGGGTGAACTATCCCTTTAAGATCTATAACATGAATTTAGAATATAGAAAGGGGAATTTTCATTTCATGTTAACTTTAAACATATAATAGATGTAAAGAACAACAAAATAAACTGCATCAGTGGGAGTAAATTTGACTTATCTGTAATGGTATTAAGTAAGACATTTATGGCAGACCCAAGAAAGACTTGATAAAATAAAAAAGGCACATACCGTCTTTTTAGGCTCTGGAAATTCTGTGGAAGAAGAAAAGTTGATTCATAAAAGCATGAAAGTGGGACATGTCTGATTTCGTTATCAGCTATGTTAAAATGTGAGAAACTCAAATGTAAAGGGTCAATTATGAGGTTTCATGTCAAGACCTCTTCTACACAAGCCATTGTTAAATCTAGGTTGAAGATAGATTTTTCTGCATTGGCCATAAAACAAAAATGCAATTCATACATACAATGACTGGAAAATAATGATATTTTTTGTTTGTTTGGTAAGTGGTGGAGCAAAAACAATGACATGACATGAATCAGTGAATTTAAAAATGTTTTTTTTTTTCACATTCAAAAACATATGAAACAAGCATGATTGCAAAAGAAAAATATATTTCGAAGTGTTCGGTACATGCATTTTAAACTAGATTTTTCCTTTGTTTACTAAACACTTATTTTTTTGTCACTGACCCACCAGTGATTTATCTAGAGGTAATCTCCTGTAATCTACGTGTTGATAGTTACACTGAAGTCAGACCCTCTTAAAGGTATGGATGTATAGGTGTATCCTGTTTACAACTGATAAACAGGCAGTAAGTTTTATATATTAACACATACAAAGGTTATATATATGTATATATATATATACCTGAAGAAAAGTCAAATCTTCGTCTCCCATTTCCCTCTTCACTGACTGAATCAATTTAGCAAGAGCAGTGATATCGCGACTGATGTTTTCAATCTTCTCATTCAATATTTCCTTCTTCTCATTTTCTTCTCTATGCAAAGCCTTTATTCTAGATGTCTCCTCATCACATAGGACCTGATGGAGTCTTTCAAACTCCTCTTTGATTTGATTCTCAGCATCCTTAGTCTGGCTCTGAAACAATATGGAGAAGCGGAATAAGCATTCATTCAAAATTATTACGATTTTGCTGCATTTTATGTGTTTGGCCTTGAAAACGTTTTTTTTTTGGAGGCTGCTTACCTCAATAAAGGAAACTGTATCTTTATATCTTTTTTTCATCCTTTTGAAGGAATCCTGCTTACTTTCCAGTATTTTGATTTTCATGTTAAGCTCATCCTATAAAACATTGCACGTTGGAAATATTTCCATGAAAATGTCCATGTTCATTTCAGTAGCTGTAACACGAAGTGGGTCGTTTTTTTATACCACGATGAAGAATAAGCAATGAGCTCACCTTGCAGAAAGGCACTCCTTGCTCTATGGTCGCCAGGTCGTGCCCCGGATGAAGAGTCACGCACTCGACGCACACGGGCTCCTCGTCTTTAATGCAGAAGAGTTGGAAGATACGCTGATGCAAACCACAGATGACCTCATCGTCACCAGTACCGTGTCCTCTCAGGTTCCTCTCCTTTTTATAGGAGACGCAGGTGTCATTTAATGCGCGGTTAGGGATCGGTGTCTCCCCGTCGCAGCACTTTCTGCACAACGGGCACTGCCGTTTCGGCTGGTTCTTCCAGCTGCCCTCCAGACATTCTTGACAGAAACTGTGGCTACACGAGAGCAACACGGGGTCCCTAAAAATGTCTTTGCACACAGGACACGTCAAGTCTTTCTCTAGAAGAGACTGTCTGTCTGTGATATCTTCGTCACTGTTGTCTGCCATGTCGTTAGCTTGTACTTTCACTTCCGCCAAACGATATTTTCTCAGCAGGGTTTAAAAAAAAAAGTTTGAAAGTCGCAGAGCTGTTTAAAACATCGGTCCTCCCGCGTTTAAAAAGTTAAACTTGCTGTTTGAAAAGAAAGAAGGAAGGGATTTGGACCGAAGAAGATCTACCTGCTTTCGTCCTATTCCTGGCAACTTCCTCGTGTGTGAAAGAGGGAGGGAGGCAGAGAGACCAGAAAATAAAATAAAAGTGCAAACAGTCAAAACAAGTTTGTCTTCTTTTTCGTCCAGATTTGGGTTGCCATATCCCCACAGCTGATCCTCAGAGGGAGGTTAACTTTTAATGGATCTTAAAAGCTTATCTTAAAATGTCTTAAAAAACAGTTTTATTTGGGGATGCAAGATCTGGAGGAGTAAACATGAAATAAATAATAATCCTAAAATAAAATAAAATAAATAAATACACATTCTTGCATAAATATATAAATAATTAAATCTGGCAAACAACAGTAAATAAATAAATACATTTGATTGTAATTATGCAATGACAGTTTTCAAATAATTATTTATTTATTTTGCAAGCAACACGTCTATGGAGTAATTTAATTTACTTTAATAAATTAATTAATATGTAATTAAATGAAATTTAAGCATACATAATTATTCTAAATTAAATCATTTATTTATTAGTTAGAGTTCATGTTTTTAATGTTTATTTTATTTTAGATTTTTCTTGCTTTTATAGCTTGTCATATTTTAAATGGTTTATCTCATTGTTCTATTATTTAGAGTTTTTCTGTTGTCTTTGTCATGTACCAATTTACAAAGACTTTTTACACTTTGAAAAAAAAATATTAAATTAAATATTGTTTTATTTGTTTACTTTTAGCCTGTCATTCCATAACTCACCTTAGTGAGTTATAGAATGACAGTTAGTTCACCGAAGATGAAGATTATGTCATTAATAACTCACCCTCATCACCTGTCATTCCAAATCCATAAGACCTCCGTTCATCTTCGGGACACAGTTTAAGATATTTTAGATTTAGTCCGAGAGCTTTCTGTCCCTCCATTGAAACTGTGTGCACGGTATAGCCTACTGACCATGTCCAGAAAGGTAAAAAAAAAAAAAAAAAAAAAAAACATCTTCAGAGTAGTCCATGTGAAATCAGAGGGTCATTTTTGCCCAAAAATAGCAAAAAACTATGACTTTCATCATTGTCTTCACTTCTGTGTCTGTTGTGTTATCATGCACTTTTTCGATTCACAACTTTGCAGATTGTTTACATATAGCTACGCTATAAACAGCGAATTAGATACTTTTCTAAAAAAAAAAAAAAACATTATGACCTGCTCTATCAAAAGACCAGCAGGGAGGCTGCTCGGTACGCTTATTAGGCTTTGTATTGTTTACAACCATATGGAAACACACACACACACATACACACATCCCCTGCACGAATGCCCTGCACGATTCAAGATGCGCCCTGGATATCAGGGAACAAACTCACGCACGATGCTTATGTTGTAACAGCCATTGCTTGGATTTAGCCAGACGCTGAAACAGAGAGGACGCGCGCGTTATTCTTGATAACATCTGGATATTTTTTGTAAATAAAGGCATCCTGTCAGCGGAGCTCGAGGCCTTTGATTCCAGCAGCGCACTCACACATGATCGTACGCGGTGGTCTCGAGCTCTAAACCTCCGCTGCCGCAGCACAACAATAGCCGCAGCGATATAGGGGCGTCGCTCAACGCGACTTTTTATTACATTTCCTGATACAGGATGTAAGTTACGAAAACCTGAACGTTATGTTTTAGAAACATGGAAACCGAGACTCGGGAATTGGTGAGTAAATGAGTGCAGATGGTTTGGTTTTTCCGACAGCTAGCGGATAGACACGGCTAGTCAGTTAGCCTGTTCAGCTAAAGCCAAGGCTCACTTGTCAGATTTAAATAACTCTTTGATTGATACGAGTCAGTAGATGCTGAACTGACAATGGGAAGATGCACACTGCTTTATTAATTACTGTAATTATTTAGTTACAAGGGACCATGGTCGGTTAAATATGATGACACAACAGCTAACAGTAAAGTAAACCGTTAGCTCGTTACAGTGATGGTTGTGTCAGCTAACCTCTGGAAATACTAGTTTAAAAAGACACATGTCTCTTTTAGCTCTTCTGTTGTGTAATATATATTTTTTTTTTTTGGCAAATAGTTCAAGAGTTTTGTGTTGAAAGTGTGGTTTTTCTTCACATTATATTTGCTACTTTTTAGCAGCGTATGGCAGTTTTACAAAGACGAGTAGAGTACCTTTTTCACAAGGTTTTTGTAACCATGCCTTTTGCTTCAGATGTTGTCTTTCTGACAAGATAAGGTTAGATAATAAAGCTTTGTCATTGTACAGGGCAACGAAATTACAATTTGTGCTCTGTTGTCAGTGACAAGACAAAATTTAAACGTATAACAACAACAACATTGATAATAAATTATGCATTAAAACAATCTTATTCTGTTTAACCTTGTTAAGTCTAACATAAAATCTTTTTAAAGATGGAAGTTTATTTAACCTTTAGACAAAATCTGTTAAAAAAACAGTCAAAGTTTCATATATTTTTTTATGTTTTGTATCATATTTGATACATAAGTCTCTTCTGGCTCATATTGCATGATATAGTGAGAATATGGAGCTTATATATTTTCGAGGAGGAGTAACACCTCAGTTTTATTCAGAGGCTCAAACTTGCAAATATGAGACTTTATGTAAATCAGAGAGATTTTATATAACATAATAGCAGACTACTTGCTTAAAATGCATACAAATAAAGTGATGATTAAGAAATGTATAAATAAACATTATTAATGAAAAGCATGTAGTAGATTATGCATGATACGTATTATGGCAAACTTTTGATCATGTTGATAATTTAGAGGTTTTATAAATGAAAGTTTGATACAGTAGGCTTTTTAGAATGAGGTTCCATTTGCATTATCATCAAAAAATTGTTTTACAAAGCATTTGTGTTTGTCTACTGTTATTGCTGTTATTACTCTTTCTGTAACACAATTTACAGATATCCAGGTAAACAATTCGTTTTTATTAATAATGAGTTCTCACCATCTAAAACTCTCAATATTATGACAAGGTACAAGGTACAAGGAATATTTTTTGTGTATTCTAAGTGGACATGCGTCTGCTGCTTTAAATTCTCGAGCTCATTACAGCAGGATTGATTCTGATTGGTTGGCAATGTTTTTATCGTTCATCAGAAGAAAAAAATAGTTCTGAAAGTTATTCCGATGATATCGTTTCTCTTTGCCTTTATCGTTATAGTTGTGATGTGGACTCCGCTATTCTTTAATATTGAGAACGATTTTTAGAACTATATCTTTATCGTTATCTTTATAGTTATCGTGCTTGGTGTGAATGGGCCTTTATGTATTACAGGGTGAATGTATATGGTCTGTTTGTGTAATTATTTGTGTAATTAAATTATTTTTATGTTCTTCTTCTATATAGGTCTCCATACTGTGAGCAAGTCCAGCCACCCTTCAGTAGTTTCTCCATCTTTTTCTCACTTTGCCCTTTGCGGGTGGAGGGCAGGATGAATTCTCACATCCCAACTGTCTTGCTGCTAGTCTTGATGATTCTGATACCTGCTACCTGGGCAGGAAACTGTAAGGGCCAAAGACAGATTTTGCGGGGTGTCCCAGGATATGTCACAGATGGACCAGGAAACTACTCTGTGAATGACAACTGCGAGTGGCTTATCAAGGGTTGGTGTCACAAACTACAAAAACAAAGGGCTAATGAATGAAAGAAGCTTCTTTAGCATATAGTAGGATTTAAATGAATGACTGTTTTGCTTGTTATTCCAAGTCAACATGATCTTTTTCTTAATTCATGTTTTTAAATTTCTTATCGTGAATAATTTATCAGTGCATGCTTAATTTTACCATTGACTTTAGCCATTGACTTTCTGTAGTATTTTTTCATACTTTTGAAGTCTGTGGCTACTGTCAGCCATTTGGTAAATTATGTCAGAATTGTAACTTTTGGGTGAACTATCTCTTATCTTTAGACAAATGACAATTTCAGTATTTGCTGCTTTAATATCGTGAGAGCTGAGTGGTATCTTCTGCAGATTCATGATATTAGTAATGATTTCTTGATTATCGTAGTTATTATTACTACTACCAATTTCAGTAGCTGCGTGACCATGATACTTCTCTAAATGTGAATACTTATTACAAATGTCTACCCCTTGAAGGTGATATTGAGACAAGGATTTGTATGTTTTTTTTTCTGGTTGTAATGAGATCTCTTCTGTATTCTTTCAGCTCCCAGCAGAAACCATCGCATTGTGCTTAACTTCACATTCATGGAGACGGAGTGCACCTATGACTATCTGTTTGTCTATGATGGTGATTCCTACCAGAGCCCCCTACTGGCAAGTTTAAGTGGCACCACCCTACCACAACCAGTTGAGGCCAAGTCTGGTAAGGTAAGGCAAGAAGTATCAGTTTATACCATCTGTTCAACTGAGCCTTATTTTTAAGGAAACCGAATGCAGTCGTTTTCTTTAATGCTCTTCATAAGAAACTATGTCAGAGCTTGACTGATAGACTTCTTGCTCACAGTCTGTCCCTATTTTGCCACAGTCATTGTAACTTGTTCATCTTCTGTTTTGATATTTGCTAGATGTTACTCCATTTCTTCAGCGACGCAAACTACAACCTGCTGGGCTTCAATGCCACCTACACGTTTTCGGTGTGCCCTGGGGACTGCGGTGGTCACGGGCGCTGTGACGTAGCTACTGCCCGCTGTCAGTGTCATCAAGGGTGGGGAGGAATGGACTGCAGTACCCCTCTCTGCTCCCAGGTCTGCACACAACATGGCCACGGTCATTGTGATAAGGTAGGCAAAAAGGAAAGCTCTTCATCATGCAAAAATTGAGTACAAAAAGTTGTTTTAATGCCACTTGTTGTCTCCCTCTCTTGATCCCAGACGGGTGAGCATTGTATCTGCAGTCCTGGCTTTGTGGGACAGAACTGTCAGCTGGCTCTCCATGACAACAGTGGCGCGGGGCAGTGGGGGGAGGTGAGCCCAGGAGATGTTAAAGCAGCCCCTCGCACCGCTTCTGCTGGGGTTTACCTGCCTTCCACTGGAGCAATGTACATGTTCGGAGGTAAGAAAGAGGTTTTTCGGTTAACCTTTCCCATCACTGACTGATCATTTATCATAAAAACTAGGGCTGCCCTCGACTAAGGATTTTTAAGGACTAGTATCATTTAATTATCATTTAATTGCCTACAAAGCCTAATAAGCGCTGAAGCTCACACGTAAAGCTATGATACGCATAAGCTATGATTGTGAATGTGTCAGGCTGAAAATTCGGATTTATTGATTAATAAAATAATCTTCTGGTCGACTAACGATTAGTCGACTATTAGGGGGCAGCCCTAATAAAAACCCATTTATAATGAGTGATAAAAATATTAAGCTTAATACTGTATTTTATGAGGACAACAAATTAAAATGTTATATTTTATATTATTTTATATTATCTGTCTGTCAGTCTGCTAAATAAATCTGCTTGAATATTATCTGTAAAATATTAATATTTTGTTTATACAGACGTACATTTTTTATATGTACAAACAATATACACTTTTCCCCCTTAGAAAAGCAAAAATGGAATAGCAATATCAATTTTGTAAATGTGAATATGGGAAAAAGAAAACATTACTTCTTATTTATGGGTGTTAAAATAAAAAAATAAATCTTGTAAAAAGCTAATTTTCCTCTAAATTTTAGACTCTTTTTTTTTCTTTTTTTTTTTTCATAAGATTTTACCAGAAAAGATTTTAGATTTTTTTTTCATCATATGTTAGTTAACAGAATATTGTATAATTTTAACTGCTGTGTTTTTGTTTGAATGTGTTTTTGTGTGTTTATGTAACTCTTGTATGAATCCAGCTCCGTTTATTTCAACCCTTGGTCTTTATTTACAGGGTTTGATCTGAATAGAGCACTGGAGGACCTTGTTGTTTACAATTTTTCGACCAATAATTGGGAACAGAGATCGTATTTATATAGTCCAGTAAGATTCTTCTCTTTTTTTTGTTATGTATTTATAATCTTTTTTCATTTTAATGATGCTCTAAATAATAATATCTTTGTATCAGGCTCCTCGACATTCCCACACAGCAGTAGAATGGCAAGGAAACATGGTCATCTATGGCGGTGAACTTGCCAACCACTCATTGGCCAGTGATGTCTGGGTGTACCATGCACTGCAAGATGACTGGCAGCAGCTCGGCCAATCAAACGCTGCAGGGGCACCAAGGCTGGCAAATCATGCAGCAGCAATAGTAGACAACTATCTGTATGTTTTTGGGGGTGAGTAAATTGTATTCTTTTTATATATATATATATATATATATGTATATATATAGTGGAGGATATAAAAAGTCCAACTTGAACATTATTTTTATTTTGTTAAAAAACAAAGATCATTAGCATCTTCATCTCTGCTTGTTTAAATGATTTAAGAATAATTATTAAGACTAAATGATCGACGTGTCTTTTCAGGAAGGACAGAGGAGGACATGTTCTCCTCATCACTGTACCGGTTCCGGTTGCGGAATGGAGTGTGGGAAGCAGTTCAGCCTAGGGGCGGAAAACCACCTGCTACTGCAGGACACAGCATGGTCTATCATGCCCCTTCCAAAACACTGCTGGTATACGGGGGACACAGACCAACCACAGCTAGGTATTCTACACTTGTGTGTGTTGTGTAAGCTGAAAATATAGTAAATCTCCACTGTGTGTTTTTTTATACAACTGTTATGTCCCAGCTCTTTATGAAAAGTTTGATACATTTGGTTTTTGCATTTTTATTGCACTTTTATTTGAATACACACAGTATACTCAAATCATGTGAATAAATGTCATTTTGTAATCTGCTACCTGGAGTGTTCATTGGTCTGGGTTGGCGTTTACATTTTTAATCCTGTCTCAACTCTTCAGTGTGCGTGTGAATTCAACTGATGCGTTCCATGTTGAGAAACGGTTTTGGGCTTCCTTCCGTTCACGTTTTCCTGCCAGTGGCCCAAGGGAGAGAGCATTCCACTCTGCCACTATCATCGGCAACTATATGGTGGTGTACGGTAAATAGCAATCATATTGTGTCTGCGGTTTCATTGAGTGAGTTTAATGTGAAAACTTTTATAACATTATTAAATAATGGTGATCTATTTTTCTCTTAGGAGGGAATGTGCATATCCACTATATGGAAGAGAAGTGCTATGATGAGGAGATCTTTTTCTATCATCTTGGTTGCCATCAGTGGGTGTCTATTGGAGGGATCCTCAGTCAGCGTAAGTGTATATTTAATGGTCAGAAACAGAGTGAATCTGTTTGATATGTTTAGAGAGGAGATGAGGTTTGATGATGTATGCAATTGATGACCCATGGTTCCCGGGATTTGTTGCTCGAATAACAAAAGGGCCTTTAAGAACTCATGTTCAAGATGCTTCAGTCTGACTGGAGGCTTTTTATGACCTATTCTGGAGAGGTCATTTGTTGTGTAAATTCCCTTGTGTCTGATGCAGATTTACTGGCCTGCAGCTTTTAAACCGATGGATTAATGCAGTAAAACATGCCCTCAGACTTATTATTATTTATTTTTAAATGTTGTGGAAGGTTACTTAACCACAGAAAGACCACTTGTGTAACTTAACCACAGAAAGCTGACATAGGTTTGGTTCCCCTTACAGTGTCTGTCAGGATTTTTGCCATTATGTCTTGTTTGTAAGACATTTTTCTCAGTTGGTATTATTTCATAATAATGCTTCAGTTCAGCCCTCTAGAATATTGTGCATTTCACTAGGTATGCACCGGTTGACCGGCCATAAATCGGAACCGGGCGATATTTGCTTTGTAGTTTTTGGTCTTTTTTTCGGCCGATTTTACGGGAAGTGCACCCGCGTGCACAGACTACGTTGTTATTATTCGCTATGTCATTTTATGTGGAAGTATTTCGAAATCGGTGCGCAGGACAAAGGCAGCCGTTCAGCACTGGAAGTGCAGAGCTACCATAGACAGTAAAAGAAATGGACAAAGCGACCCCATTGGAACTCAATTGAGACTGTGAAGCCCATTTTTAGCGTTTTTTAGCACTTCCGTTTCTGACGCGCAGACTCAAACGAAGCTTGACGACGTCAGCAACCTGTCTGCCAGATGTAAATCTTCTAAGTAGCTGTGCGTGCAAACTGCCCTCGTCAATCTTGCAGAGACGGCGAGCTTGAGCGGGGAGTTCTTTGTCGTGAGTGAGCAGGAGTAAGTATTCTGATTAATTATTTTGTA
Source organism: Carassius auratus (assembly GCF_003368295.1). Lineage (NCBI taxonomy): Eukaryota > Metazoa > Chordata > Actinopteri > Cypriniformes > Cyprinidae > Carassius > Carassius auratus. The sequence continues at coordinate 4,979,708 of NC_039283.1, forward strand.
TAGTATTTTAAAATGTAACGCCAGTACGCCATATTAAGTTAATTGCCTGCGAGCTTCTCCTCCTGTCTGTACGGTAATGCGACAGAGAGCCGAGTGGTTATGACGCAAAATCGTTAGCCTATTTTTTACAAAAACTGTTTCTACGGGGCCATAATGTAACATAGAAGGTAATGGAGCCCTTTATACATTGTCGTGTATCTTTAGAAATAAATAATGGACAAACGGAGTCTTTAAACGCCTCAGCTGTAAAGTTATTCGCTGTCAAAGTGACGCCAAAATGAATAGGAGTCAATGGGAATGCTAACGCAAGTGAAGTTCTGCTAAAAGATGGCAGGCCCCACCTGACTTCAACTTCCGGTCAAGTTCCTTGCCCCCTGAGAGCTACACGTCTGAGGCACAGATAGCAGGAAGCGAACAGCCGACTGCACAAAATAAGAGTCCCTTTCCTGCGCTCACTGAAGCTGCTCGAGCGTACTCCACCTGTTCGCACCCTGGACAAGCGGAGACAGTGAAGGATGTTCAGCTCAACTTCTCACATGTTGGATGAGAAACGAAACGGATAAAACTTTGACAAAACTGAATTTTTTGTAAAGTAGAACTTGCATGCATGTTTGAAAAGCCAGAAGTTAACGTCAGTTATGTATAGGATGATTATTTTTATTTTACCTTAAAATTATATCGACTGAATTTGATTTTAAAATCACCTGCTTTAGCGCACTGAAAAAAGTGTTTCATTCATCCAATTTAAAAAAATTAGGGTAATGATTCGAATCTATATTTTTTTTACTTGAGACAATTGTTATTTATTTATTTATTTTTTTAAATTGGATGAATGAAACACTTTGCATCTTTGTTTTATTCCCACCAACATTATTAGATTTTAACTTTTTGGAATAATATTTATATAGCATACTTTAGCTTAATTTAGTCTCACTGGTAACTGGTAAAGGCCAGTTCTATGTAGTTTCAACCCAATTCAAAAACAAAAGCTAAATGCTGATGTCTGTACCATCTATGTTTGTATTGAATGTAGGCTACTTACTGTGCAGTTACTGCTGTCAATTTCAGATGGTTACGGTTATTGTTTTCAATAGCCAAAAGCCAGTTTGGCCTGTTAAATAACAAATAAACATCTTGTTTATGCACACTTTCCTTCTTTCTTGTTTGTTGCTTAATTTTTTTTTAAAATCAGTATCGTAATCGACCATTAAAAATCATGATTGCGCATCCCTACATTTCACTGAGGGATTCTTCTAACTCTTCTAGCTGTGCAACAGCATTTAAATGTTTCTGTGCCTTTTCAATCAGTTGTTTACATCATTATCAGAATCTACAGGAATGTTCCAGATTTAGCTCAATCTGCAGTTGATTACCATTCTTTAAAAAAATTCAGGGTTGAAACTAGGCAATTACAGTGGAAGTGAATTACATAATTTCAAATATACAGTGCTTCAAGTGTAGCCACAAGACATAAATATTATATGTGTACATGTAAAGTTACAGTAGCCCTCATTAGTGGTTGTGAAGCTTTTTAAATTAGTTGTGCATGTTATTTGTTCTCTGAAATGTTCTCTGTGCTCTTGTAGGAGGTGGGTCAGTGAGGGGCCGATATTCCCATGTTGCTGCCGTCATGGAGGGACGAGTGCTGCTAGTTGCAGGCGGTTACAGTGGTGTTGCCCGTGGTGACCTTGTGGCCTATAAAGTACCGCTGTTTGTAAGCAGTGACCCAGGAGACAGGGTAATAACACAAGTTTTTTCTTTTTGTTTAGTTTTTTGAAAGCAGTCTCTTATGCTCACAAAGGGTGTATTTATTTATTAAAAAATACAAACAGTACAATTGTGAGATATTATTACAACTTAAAATAAATGTTTTCTATTTTAATGATTTAATGTTTTAATATATAATTTAGTCTTATCATAGAAAAGATACATTTTCAGCAGCCATTACTTGAGTCTTAAGTGTTACATGTTTCTTCAGAAATTCATTCTAATATGCGGCTCAAACATGTATTATTAATGTTGAAAACTGCTTGTGGAAACCATTATGCATTTTTTCAGGATTCTTGAATGAAAAGAAAGTAAAAAAGAACAGCATTTATTTGAAACCGGAATCTTTTGTAACATTAGGTTTTACTGTCACTTTTAATCAATTGAATGCGTCCTTTCTAAATAAAAGTATTAAAAATCATACTGTGTATTATGGTGCGTTCACACCTGACGTGACTAGAGCATCTGGCGTGAGTGATTTCAATGTTAAGTCAATGCAAAGACGCGAATAGACAACCTACTGCGTGTTTCGCTTGAGACGGCACGAATGATGCGATTCACGCGAGTTGAAAAATCTGAACTTTGGGGAAATTTTGCGCCACGTTAACCAATCAGGAGCTTGCTCTAGTAGTGACGTGATTACAACGTAGCGAGCGGAGGGAAAATCCGAAACAACAATGGAGGACAAACTTATCATCGCTGTATGTGCATAACCGGAGTTGTATGATACTTTTTCATACTTTTACAGAAACGAGAATAAAAATGATCTTGCTTGTGTATATATAACATCTTAATAGATTAACTGAAAAAAAAACAAAGAATAGATTTACCCCAAACGAATTAGATTTTATCTTGAACCACTAAAGAGACATCAGAGCCAGTGGCACCTATCAGAAGGTCTAGATGAGTTGAGAGTGCTCTCAGCAGATACATGATCACTGAGCTCCCTCTGATCAGATGGAGCTCGTCTCTGAAAATTGGCGAATCACATTTTTAAATAGACGCTGTCTTAATAAATAAACCTCATATTTGAGTTTAAAACAACTACATTCTCGCCTGAAATGCTTTTAAAACTACGTTTCAAGACAGGATAACAGTAATATTTAGAAAATTATCCGAATAAAAATGGTGGTTGAAATCACAATACTGCGTGAGCTCAGTTGCCAAAAGCCACTCCCATGACATGAATTTGCATCTTTTGTGAAGTTTATTTCACGTGCGAATGAAGCGAATTAATAAAAAATGTTCAAGCGTCCAACTACGCGTGAATAGCGTGATTTATTCGAGCAAGTCGCGTCTGGAGTGAACGAACAGTAAATGTGTATATGTGTGTGTTTGTCTAACAGGACACAGTATGTGCTGAAGCTCCAGATGAAAGCTTATGCCTCAAGAATCCAGAGTGCAGTTGGTGTGAGGGTCGCTGCCGGGAGTACCAGCCCACCAACCCGGTAAATATTCCCCAGCCTCCTTCATTTGCATTTTGCTCGAACTTGATCACTTATGCTTAACTCTCTTTTTCACTTGTGTCTCTCATCCATCATCTGATTTATGTGTGTACAGTGTGGCAGCACTGGATGTCTGGGCCTGGCTCGTTTTTTGTCGGACTGCCAGTCGTGTCTGGTGTTCAGTGGGGTACCAAACTCTCTGCCACGAGTTTCTGGGGAATTCGGTTGGTGTGTGCAGAATGAGTCCTGCTTGCCTGTTTCAGGTAAAGGAAGAGGAGGGAGCAGACTGTAACATGATGGTTAAAACGACTTGGATATGTGACCACACACCGCTCAGTAAATCTTTATTTCTAGACACTTTTTCAGTCTGTGAAATACTATGTTACTGAGTGCCTTGTGTTTGTAGATGACTTTTAGCAGTCATGCTGTGTCAATATCTCTGCTATGTGCCCTTCACTGGTTTTCATTTAATGTCAAGTGACCTGAGTGTGTTTGTAATCCTTTGGCATGTCATGAGTAAATATTGTGCACTTTGACCCCTGGCAGAGCGCAGTGCATGCCACGTGGACCAGATCTCTGGGGCGTACGGCTGGTGGGGGGAGCGCACGCGTTTCCTCACCTCCCTCCACTTCTGTCGCACCGAGAACTATGTCCCGGGACTGCACCTGCTCACCTTCCAGCATCCACGCAATCAGTCACAGCCTGACAAGGTACGACAAGTTCAATCCTGAGCTCTCATGATCTACTCTGCAGACACTTCCTCTCTTCAATCTACCTGCTTCATTCATTCATTTTACTCCTTAAATAAAATTAGTTTACCTTCTTCTTGTGACTTCACTAGTATCATCGAGACGCTAATTTTGTTTGTATAAAATTTTTTTATTAGTTTTTGTTTTTATGTTTTGTTTTCATTATAATTTTATCTGAGGTTTAAGTAATGTTTTTTTGTGTGTATAGTTTTATTCATAGATTTCAGGTTAGATTTTTTTTTTAGTACATCAAGTTAGTTAGCTGAAAAAGTTTACTTTTTTAAATCAAATCTTATTTCAAGTAGCAAAAGTTTATTTTATTAAAATATTACTATAATAACCCTGGTAATAAGTTTTCAGTCTTTCTTTTCTACATCTATATTTTGTTTTAATTTTGTAAAATATCTGTTACTGTAAACCCTTCCTCTGAACACCCCATCCTGCCTCTGCTCTCTTTCTCACTTACACTCATGCACTCTTCTTCATAGGTATCTATCCTGCGCAGTACTTCCATCATCCTCAATCCCTCTACAGAGATGGATGTGACACTGCAGTTTCGGGGTTTCATTCATCCTTTATGGGGCGCCCCTCCTCCTGCAGCGCCACCCCAGGAAACTGTTGCCATGTGGGCTCGAGTTCAGAAGCTCCACTTTACTGCTCAGATGGCTGCAGGACCCAACTCCCTTCAACTGGTATGGGATATTATATAATCAGGTTTCCTTTTTTACACAAGAAAGTCATGGTGTGAAGTCTCTTGAGGCATGTGACTTGCTAAGTCTCTTCTAAACCTTTCTGCCATGCAGACGGATGTGCTAGGAAGGTGGTCCGCTCAGGAGGAGAAGGAGATTCGAATGCTATCTCGGCCGGATGGTTCCTGTCTGTTCCAGAATCTTACACGAGGAAACTGGTACCTTATCCAGGCGGAGGGCTACCTTAATAACTCCGCATCAGGACAGACTAGTGAGATGGCTCTTACCTGGAACCGCACAGCTTTACCTGGTGGCAGCGTAAGTGTTTATTACCTAACAAAGCAACTTAAAAGGAGACTCATTCATTTTGTGCCTTTACTCAGGAGCGTTGATTTTTATTTTTTTGGATTTTAATTCTATTTTAGGGCTCCAACTAGTGCAATACTAGTGAAATTTCATAATTTCATAATTAAGTGATTTCAGAAAAACTTTTGATACTGTTTGAAAGCTGCAGAACTGTAGTAAACTTTGTTTAATTAAGTGCCGTTTAATTTGATGTTTTTATAAAAAATATTTTATGAAAAAAAAAATGTTTTTAAAAATTATATAGTGAATTATACAAAAGAAAAAAATTATACAATGAGCAAAATGATTGCAACATGACTCATTATTTATTATTGATGTGACCCTTAGTTCCAGCCCTATAAACCACCTAATTGTGCTATAATATTTAGGTATTATCATATAATGCTGTTCATTGCTCTTTTCATTGTTTTCTAGGAGATTTCTTTCCTGTTCCTCGAACCTTTCCGCTCCAATTCGTGTTCAGAGTACCGCTCATGTTTGGCCTGTCTGTCTGATCAGTCATGCGGCTGGTGTCCCACCATGAACCTGTGTTTTCTGCGCTCTGACATCAATCAGCAGCCCTGCATAGACTCTCAGAGAGAAGAGCGCCACCTACTGCTCAACCCTCAGCATTGCACACTGTGTGAGGAGTATAGAGACTGTGCCGCTTGCACTCAGGTACCGCATCCACATCAACATGTCTGAAAGACTGCCATGAGCGTTTTGATCCAGAGCAGCATGCAGTCTGTTTACCATCTTTCATGTTCTGTGGAGCTGCAGTGAAGTTTCTCTCATGTCTGAATGTTTGTAGGACCCCTACTGTGAGTGGCAGATCAACTCCAGCAAGAAGGGAGATTATCTGTGCAGTCGCCGTGGGAGATTGGAGGGGTCTATCCGGGAACCAGGAGGGTGTCCTAAAGTTTGCAACCAGTGAGTTTTGAAGTGATAAACTTGTCTATGAATTATTTGGTGTATGTAATATTTGATAGGCTGAAAGACTTCAAAAAGATATCAACTTTGCTTCTTTTTTCATTTACCATCCTCTTTCTCTAACAGGAGGTTGACGTGTGGAGAATGTTTGTCTAACTCCAGTCATTGTGCATGGTGTGAATCAGCTCAGTCCTGTTTCTACTTTGCTGCGTACCTCACAAAGTTTCCCTATGGAGAGTGCAGGGACTGGTATGACAGGTAGGTTAGTGCACCTTCTGCTAGGATTTTTTAAAGTAATTTGTCTAATAAAAGCTAATGAAATCCACTATGTAGTTCACATACACTACACACTTATAGTGTTTAATAATTAAAACTGGATACACTGCTCAAATGAAGAATAAAATATGGTATAAGGCCATGATTTGGCCAGAACAGCATACTTTATTTCCTATTGCATTTGCAGTTTGAACATTTCACTTTTAACATCTCATATTTGCTTCTCCTTAGATATCCAGGAAAACAAAGCAAAAAGACTAGACAGTCTCCTGTCATTCCAAAACAATTCTTTCTTCTATGGAACATAAAGATATTCTGAAGAACCAAACCGTTTTAACTTTCCATTAACGTTTTTGTTGTTGTTCATTTAATGCAAGTCAACGGGAACCGAAACAATTTGGTTCCCAACATATCATCTTTCGAGTTCCACAGAAGAAAGCAAGTCAGACAGGTTAGGAATGACATGAGGGGGAGTAAATGATGACAGAATTTTAACGGATTTCTTTGTTCAGTTTAAGCTGTAAATGACTGGCTGAGTAAGTGAAAATAATTTAAGTCAGGCTGCGAGACCCCTTTAAAACTAACCATCACAAAATGAACAAACAATAGACATGAATGTCATTGTTTTATATTTACAATGTTATTCTTTTGGAACCTAGTCAATCTGAATATAATTATAATAATTGTATTTTTAATATTATTGAGTATAACAACAATTGTCAGCATTAGCAATATATTACAATTTAAATAATAATAATAATTACAGTATAATAGTAATAATAACTTTCTTTCTTAATTGCATTTACTTCATTACAGTATATTAGTAATAATAACTTCCTTTATTAATTGCATTTACTTCATTAGTCCTTGCTCTAATATCTTGCATAAATTGTCATTGCTTTTGAAAATGTGTAATGTTCCTCTCTGATCTTCTCTCTCCAGTGTTCACTCTGTCCCTCAGTGTAAGCAGTGCTCTGCTCTTGCAACCTGTTCGGACTGTCTGCAGACGTTTCAGTGCGGCTGGTGTGGAGACTACAACAACCCCACTATCGGCAGGTAGGATAGAAGCGTGTCTGTGAATACACCAAACAACCATCAACTGCATTGAAAATGCCTTCTGACTTCACTTTGTTTTCCTTATATCACTTCCTGCCCCTATGGTTTTCCACAGGTGTTTGAGAGGTGACTGGGGTGGAATGGATGACCCCTTGGCTGTGAACTGCAGTATGGCTGTAGCTGAAGTGAAAGCCAGCAGGTAAGATTAAAACATTTTCTACCTACTGGCTAAACGAATGTGTCATTTGAAAATTGTTCGGTTTACATCTCTTCCTTTGTCCATCAGCCCTGAGCCTCAAACGTTATCACCCCCTCGGTTGATGGAGCTCGAGATGGAGATGGAGTTGGAGCTGGAGCTTCTGGAAGGGATGGAAGGAGACGGAGACGCTGTTTGGTCCTACCCGTCCTGTCCGGATGTGGAGGAGTGTCGCTTGGGCTTGCATACCTGCCATCCCTCTGCTACCTGCGTCAACACCCCAACCTCCTATGAGTGTCACTGTGAGAGGGGCTTCCAAGGAGATGGAGTTCACCACTGTAACCAGACGTGAGATTTTTCTGTTACACTGTCTGCAGTGCTGGATGTGTTTCTTATTACAGCTCAGGAATAATCATAGCACATCCTTGTAACCTATAATAATGTTCATGCTCTCTTGAAGATGTTATAACGAGTGCCGCCAGGGCCGGTGCAGCGGGAGTCCACGGTTCGAGTGCGAGTGCTCTTTGGGTTGGACCTCTGATCCAGCCACTCTGGTGCTGAGCGGAGTAGAGTGTGATGTGGATTGCGGATGTAACTTTCACAGCACTTGCATTACGGCTCCAGGGATCTGTGACCAGTGCCAGGGTAAAGATCCTACCTGTGTGTTTACCTTTATTTCTTCATCTTTTCAGCACTAATAGCTATATTTTTCTTTCCCTTCTCAGACTGGACAACAGGGCCACACTGCGAGCACTGCAAGCCTGGTAGTTTTGGCTCTGCTTTGGCAGGGGGTGAAGGCTGCATTCCCTGTCAGTGTAATGGCCATGGTGATGCTCTACAAGGATTCTGCCATAACCAGACCGGCCAGTGCTACTGTACCCACCACACCCAAGGCCCACACTGTGAGTCTTGTCTGCCTGGATACTATGGAGACCCCAGGTAAGTCTGAGAATGAGCTCTGTTTATTTGGCCAGGGGGGTGTCTTCAAATTTGAAGGCAGATGAAAATATGATGTAAACAAGGGGATTTCATTAGGGGCTCTTCTGATTATTGTTTGATCTCTAAAGGGAAAGTTCAGCCAAAAATGAAAATTGTCATCATTTGCTCTCCCTTGTGTTGCACCAAAACTATTTGACTTTCTTGCTTCTGTGGAACACAAAAGAAGATATTTTGAAGAATGTTGTTAACCAAATAGTTGCTGGTCCCCATTGACTTGCGATTTTAGGCTTAAACTTTTATACAATATGTAAGATCGAAATTCACATTTCTCTCCCAGGAACAATGGCACCTGTTTCAGGCAGTGTCAGGGTCGCTCTGTTCTGCTTTCCTCTTCCTCCTCTGTACCCCTTTCCCTCTCCTCGTCTCTGGGGTGGCATGGAGCAGTTGGTGGCCACGGTGGGCTCTCTCATTGCCTGTGGGTCCTCTCTGTGTCCCAGGATTTGGCACCATGCATGCCAGGGCGGTCATGCCCACCCGTGGCCCTGACCTGGCACCCAGATTCACATACACAGTGCACAGTGAGTAGATTATTCCACATCATTAATCTGTCAAGTTTCTGTCTGAACAGCATAAACAGTTAAGTTACCAGCAATATTGTGACCAGAAATGTTTGCATTTCTTTATCCAACAGAACTCATATGTTTATGTATTTGATGGCTTGCCGCGGTTCCTCAGCAACGGTGTTGTGCACTCTGATCACAACCTTATTGGAGCATTTTGCGGCACAACGAGAATGGAGCCAATTACTGTCGAGGCTACATCAGGTACTTGACAAAACTAAGGACTGAATAATTGTGTTTTTATTCATACACAAAGCAAATTTAGCTATGACTTTCAACGTGGCAACATAGTTTTATATACGGTCATTATAAATTGTGATTTCTTCTCCTCTAGGGGTGGTATCGGTGTATTTTGAGGCAAATGTTACCTCAGGCCGTGTTCAGGGTTTTAATGCCTCATTCTGGGTGAAGCGATGTGGAAATGGAAGTTCTGGAGAGGGTACAGCCGTCTCACTCGAGTGCCAGGCAGGGGCTCAGTGCGTAAACGGGCTCTGTGAATGCCCCCATGGTTTTGGTGGTCCACAATGTGACCGTCCTGTCTGCCCAGAGAATTGTGGAGCACAGGAAGGCAGAGGCATTTGCAACATGGTGTGTGACATTCTTATTGCAGCCAGTAAAATTGTTTAAGAGCATAAGAAGCAAACGAAAATGCATTTTAGTTATGTCCCACAGTACTCATCTTGCATGTTTGCGTATATGTTTACAGACCCTTGGCCTGTGTGTGTGTACAGAAGGCTGGGCTGGATCAGACTGTTCTTCTATCTCAGACTCGGACAGCCTGGTTTGGGAAACAGTGCTTGACACACAGCTGTCTGTGGTTAGATTAACTTTTCCCTTTAAGACTATAGGAGAAAATGATATTCTTTCAAACTCAAGTTTTCGTTTAATTTCCTCCCACAGAATAAGGCACACCGATTCCTCCAGAGGATGGGCCACTCTCTGTTGTCCGGGCCACAGGGCACTCTTTGGATGTATGGAGGCCTCTCACTCTCAGAGGGCATCCTGGGAAATGTTTACAGGTATATTCTTGCACATTTTACTTAATGTAAATGTTTTTTTACACATTTTTATATGAATATATTTTTATTGGTCTAGGTATTCCGTGGCCGATCGTCGCTGGACTCAAATGTTGACCAGTTCAGTGGAGGAAAATTCAATGCCCATGTCTCGATACCATCATGCTTCTGCTCTGGTGTATAATCATGACCCATTTTCTGCCTCCCAAGCAGCCACTCACAGTTTAATGTTTGTGGTTGGTGGGGTCACAAAGAAAGGTGTTGCAAATGACACATGGTGTCTGAACCTCAGCAGTCTGGTGTGGAAACAGTATAAGGTATTACGTGTTGAATATCCTCAAGAGTGCTCCTGTTCTCCTCTTTAACTCTGTTAAGAGTGTTAACTGACTATTGTGTTTAGAGCTCAGTGCTTCCCCCTGTGGCTGGACACACTCTCACTGTGCGAAGAGGCTCTTCTGTGCTGCTGATTGGAGGTTACTCACCAGAGAATGGCTTTAATCATCATTTGCTGGAGTTTAGTCCTCAGACTGGGAACTGGACTGTAGCTCCACACACCGGCACGCCCCCTACAGGTAGAGATGGAACACTGCACTTTTTCTGTACTTATGTCGAACATAGTTGGGGAATTTTATCTCACAAATAATTGTACTTATCTATTTAATTGCCTTTTGTTCACTTAAATGTTTAAGCTAAATTCCTGTACACATCAAGAAGGAATAATTTATTGGAATGATTTACACACAAAAAAATTGTTTTATTTAGGCTTTATGAATAAATGTATACTATTACACTGTAGTATAAACAACAGTTAATTCACACTTGCTAAATAAAAGTGTTTATTAAATGAATCAAGTGACAGTAGAGACATTTAATGTTACTAAAGGTTTCTGTCAAATAAATAATTCCTATTCATTAAAGAATCCCAAATAATAAAACAAAATCACAATTTCTGTTGTCAACATTAATAAAACAAAGTTTTTTTTGAGCAGCAAATCAGCATATTAAAATGATTTCAAAAGGATTATGTGACACTGAAGACTGGATTAACGGTTGCTGAAAATTCTGCTTGGACAGTTAATATAATATTTCAAAATTTTTATAGTTTTTCACAGTATCAACTTAATGCAGCCTCTGTGAACATGAGACTTCTTCCAAAGAAAGAAACTATTTGTTGCATAGTTATATTATTTCCTATTTACTTATTCTAGCAAACAAATTCCTCGAATGTGTAAATATACCTGGCAAGAAATCTCTTTCTGATTCTGAATACTATTCAGCGGTGTATTTCACTGTCTTCACTAATAATGGACAAATGTATTTGCCATAACATGAATATCAAAACGAAGTAAATAAAAAATTATTCTTTTTCAGGTCTTTATGGCCACTCAGCAGTTTATCATGAACAGACAGATGCTGTATACGTGTTTGGTGGTTATCGTTTCCACGTTGAAGCTGTAGAACCTTCAGGAGAACTTTACAGTCTTTATTACCCCAATCTTACTTGGTCTTTACTGGTGCCCTCTCAGGGAAACAAGGTAACAAAACAAAAACAAAACAAATGGTGGTCAAAGTGATGAAAATACAAGTCATTTGGCAGCTAGATGACACTAATCATCTCTCTCTCTCCAGCCTCTCTCTCGTTTCTTCCATGCTGCGGCTTTAGTGAAGGACACTATGGTAATTGTTGGAGGCAGGACGGGGGAAGAGGATTACAGCAACACAGTTTCTATCTATCAGATCAACTGTAACACATGGATACAGCCAGGTAACAGTCACACACATCTGGATACAGTATGTTAAGAATGCACTTGGTAACTCTGGTCTGTGCTTACTGACAGAATGATGTGGGCTTTTCTTATACCTCTTCTCTAGTGTCCTCGGTGGGTGACCCTGTAAACCGTTCGGTTTCCTTGGCGATGACTGGGTGGGGTGGTCGCCTGTTCCTGTCTGGAGGTTTTAACGGAGTGACGCTGGGGCGACTTTTGACTCTTTCCTTGCCCAGTGACCCCTGCGTCCTGCTGCCCACCCCGGAGGCCTGTAACAGCAGCACTGGTAGCTGTGTGTGGTGCAGAGGGACCTGTGCTTCATCAGACACTGCAGAAAGGTACTACAGGAACTAGTCTTTATTTACAATAAGCTACTATGGGTACCAGAATTTTTTTTTTCCAAACAACAGTTTCTCTTCTTTTCTTTTTAACAGATTGGGTTGTGCGATTGGACAGTCTACCTGTTCTCCTACTCCTCGTTCCCCTGATCAGTGCCGCCGACTCAAGACCTGCAGCGAATGTCTGGCACGCCATCCTAAAACATTTTCCAGCTCTCTGCAGGTAGGACCATCAAATCACAATCCAAAGTACTCTATTTGTGCAGTATTTTCAGACAGAGCTAATATGCGGAGTAAATGCACTACATGGCCCAAAAGTATCTAACAAACACATTTGATTAAGCTGGTTTTTTTTTACTGTGAAAATGAATGATTGGGTACAGGATTGTTCAAAAGTCTGTGGTCCGCAAGATATTTGTGCTAATTTTTATTTTTATTTATTTTTTGCTCTCCAAGGCTGCATTTATTTGGTCAGAAAATACAGCAAAAACAGCAGTATTGTGAAGTCTTATAACAGTTTAAAATAACTATTTTCTATTTTAATATTTTTTATTATTTGTTTATTTCTGTGATGGCAAAGATGTATTTTCAGCAGCCATTACTCCAGTTTTCAGTGACACATGATTTTTACTGTTATTTTTTGTATCACTTTTAATGTGTCCTTTGCTGGAAAACAAAAAATAATTTCTTAAAAATCAGTAAGATCAGTAGGAAAGGTTTAAAACCTCTTAGTTAAAGCTGATCTATGACATTCTTTCTGTCTTTCAGCCTGCTCTGCAGTGTAAGTGGTGCACAAACTGTCCTGAGGGAGCATGTATCAGCAGCTCGGTAAGTTGCACATCGGAGCATGACTGCAGGATAAACCAGAGAGAGATCTTCCTCTCTAGTAACTGCACTGAGACCAGCTGTGAGGCTTCTGACTGCCCCAAATGCACAGCTTCTGGGAAATGTATGTGGACACGCCAGTTCAAACGCACAGGTGAGAGTGAACATGCAATGTGCATGATTTTGCCGGAGCATCTAAGGGGACATACTGAAGGAAAAAAATATATATTTCAAAGCTTTTGTATTTGTTCTCAAAACTTTAGCAATCTCTTGAAAAAGTATTAAGATCCCTGAGAAACTTTGTGTTCGCTTGAAAAATTTTTGAAATATAGGTTTTCCTCCCATCCCATATCATATTCATCACCATTTTTGCATTCTTTTGCTGAAAAATTGCCTTCCCCCCAAAAAAAACAAATCCTAGAGCCAATGCAGAGTTTCTTGGAGAACACAAAAGTTTTGCCAATTGAAACGTCCTTTATATGAAGGCCAGCTTGTGTTAATGTTTTGACTCTTGTTTTAAACGTGCAGGTGAGACCAGGCGTATCCTAAGTGTGAACCCAACTTACGACTGGACGTGTTTCAGCTATGCCTTGCTTAACGTGTCTCCCATGCAAGTGGAGTCCTCTCCACCAATGCCTTGCCCCGAACCCTGCCATGAAATTAAAACCTGCAGCCAGTGTTTAAGCTCCCGTGGCTCTGATGGAGGTTGGCAGCGCTGTGTATGGAGCATGGCACTGCAGCAGGTAACATTTCCATAATGAAGTTCGGAGAAAAAGACAAAGAGCTCAATGTGGGCCTGCTCATGTCGTTGAAAGAGGAGCCCTTGGGACGAAGTTCTTTCTACAAGAAGTTCAACCAGTAACCTTATCACCTGTCCTCTTTCTTTTTTTCTCCAGTGTATGAGCCCCTCCTTTGTTCCACTGCGCTGTGAGTCGGGTCAGTGTGGCCGTTTGCTTGCGGATGAAGATTCCTGCTCTCCCCAGTGTTTCCAGCTCTCTCAGTGCTCCCAGTGCATTTCCAGGCCACAGTGTGGCTGGTGTGCTGTCCGCGGTGGAAACGGGGCAGGACACTGTCTTCAGGGAGGACTGAATGGTACATGTCTTTATATCTCGCTGCAAAGTAGTACTATTGTGTTGCTGTTAACACAAAAATATCCAGTAAACAGTGTACAAAAGTATTTGAGTGTACATTGTGTGTTTGACAAATAGGTGCAACAGTACACAACCCCATGCGTTTTTTTCAGCAAGCTTTATTCCTGAAGTATTTTCCCATTCATTTGTCCCATAGGGATTTTAAGATCATCTTTAAGAGTTACAAACAATGAACCAAACCTACCAGCAAACCAGGTGAACCACAACATTACAAACTTGGATTTGAAGCAAATTTGTTTTTGAAAATTAAAAACATAAAGGAACAAAAAAATAAAAATAAAAATAAACGCAAAAAAGAAAGGAACAAAAATGTATGCTGAAAGAGATGGTTCACCCAAAAATGAAAATTGGATGTTCTTGGACCCCAGGGCATCCAAGAAGACTTTGTTTCTTCAGTAGAACACAAACTGAGATTTTGAGCTCAAAGTGTTGCAGTCTGTTAGTCTTATAATGTAAGTGGATGGGAATCACGGCTAAAACATACAAACAAAACCAAATAAACCCTGCAGCTTGTGACGATACATTGATATATAAAGATACAAAATGATCGGTCTGTGCATGAAATTGAACAGTATTTATATCGTTTTTTACCTCTGATGCACTGCAATGCCTGAACTGTATGAGCGCGGCCTCAAATTGAAAAATGGATGGGATTTTTTACTTCCAGAATACGGCTTTTGCACTCCATTATTTCAGTCCAACATACAGACAAGACAACTTCTGAGCTCTTAGGCCCCACGTCATTTTAACATTAATCAGTTTTTTTGGGAGGGATTAAAACTTTGCTGTCTTTCTTCTCTGCAGGTGTAAGTAAGACTTTGTGCCCACAGTGGAACAGTAGCTGGTCCTTCCTGCACTGCCCAGAGGAGGACGAGTGTGCCAATGGACACCACCACTGTAACATCACTCAGGACTGCCATGATCTGCCTGAAGGCTACCACTGCACCTGCAGACAGGGCTACGTACTCAGCAGGTATAATTACAAGCCTTGGGGAGGTCAGTGATATTATTTGAGAATGAAAGCTGAGTAGTTTTTCCCCTTTCGCTCTCTTTTTCAGTGTGTCGGGTCAGTGTGAGCCAGTGTGCGCTCAAGGCTGTGTTAATGGGACCTGTGTGTCCCCAGGAGTCTGTCAGTGTCACTTTGGGTTTGTTGGAGAGAACTGCTCCTCACAGTGCCGCTGTAATAAACACAGTAACTGTAAAAGCATCTCTCAGCTGGACACCTGTCTCGAGTGCAAGAATAACACAAAGGTACTGAAAGGTTTTATTGGATATTGTTATTTTATTACTATTTCTTACTGTTTAAAAGTTTAGGGGTTGGCACATTTTTGTTTTTTGAAAGAAGTCTCTTATGCTTAACATCACTGTATTTATTTGATTTTAAAAAAAGCAGCAAAAACAGAAGACAACTAAATTTAAAAAACTGCTTATGGTTGTAATATATTTAAAAATATAATTAATGCCTGTGATTGTAGCCATAATTCCAGTCAGTGTCTCATGATCTGTCAGAAATCATTCTAATATGCAGATTTGGTGCTCAAGCAATATTTCTTATCACAGTTGAAAAATGGGGCTGCTAATATTTTTTGGGAACCTTGATAGTTTTTAAAGGATTCTTTGATGAAAAGAGAGTTCTAACATCATTAATTTGAAAAAGAGATAGAAAAGTCTTTACTGTAATTACTGATCAATTTAATGATTTAATGTGTCCTTGCAGAAAATTATTTCCTTCAAAAGAAGACATGACCGTAGTAATACCATGTTTGTGTTATTATAAGACTATAGGTCACCTCTATCTCTTCTTTATTTTAGGGTCAGCACTGTGAAAAGTGTAAGCCTTTGTTTGTAGGCTCAGCTGTGGGAGGTGGGATGTGTCGCCCCTGTCGTGAATTCTGCAGAGGAAACAGTGACATATGTCTGTCCAAAGAAGAGCATCGGAGGGCAATGGAAAATCCAAAAGACTATCCACTGGACCGTGAGAGTGTAAGCTATTTATTTATTTATTCTTACATTTGTAAATCCTTTTATTTCCGTTGCAGGGCCCGAGTCGTTCATTGTATACTTTTGCTTCTCAGATCGAACAGTGGGCTACAGAGGGCCCTACTGAGGACAGTGCTGTGTGTGTGAGCTGTCTGAACAACAGCGTGGGGGATAAGTGTGAGAGCTGCCTCAGTGGCTACTTCCTGCTGCAAGGGAAGTGTGAGAAGTGAGTGCATCAAAAAAAGAAGCATTGACTATAATGCTAAAATATTTCATTAGATGTTTGTCATACTTTTATTGTTCTGAGGTAATATATTATTTAGCTGGACTCCCAAAAGATAGCACATATTTAGAGAATTGGAAAAAATAGCAGTTGGCTTTACAAGTATGTTAGCGATTAAGAAAATGTCCCCATGTCAAGGTTTCACTCTGTAGAAAGATCTAGTTAAACTGACATCAGTCTTTCCATTCTTTCCTGTTGCTTGTTTGTAGATGTCAGTGTAATGGCCATGCAGACACCTGTAATGAGCATGATGGCACTGGCTGTCCCTGCCAGAACAACACTGAAACCTCATCCTGTCTGAGCAGCCCACAGAATGACCGTAAAGAGTGTTACAGACAACAGGTAATGGCCAGTTTGATACAACCAATGACATTTTCACTCTATTTCACAAATAAGACCTTGTATGAAATAATCCTGTTTGTGCTTCTTGCAGTGTGCAAAGTGTAAAGATTCATTCAATGGCAATCCAGTTAATGGGCGGCAATGCTATCGGCAGTTCAATGTGGACAATGAATGCTGCTTCGACCCCACATCACAGGTCAACTGCTTCCATGAGCCTAACATCCGCAATCTGCTCAGGGGTCGCACAGTGTTTTTTTCGGCCCAGCCCAAGTTTACTAATGTGGATATCCGCGTCACCATTGACGTTACGTTTGGAGAGGTTGAGGTCTATGTGTCCAATTCACATGATACCTTCATTGTGGAAGTAGACCGCCAGACTGGTGTGCATACCGTCAAGATCGAGGATGAGACCACCTCTGCGACCACTTCGCGGGGAGAAAAGGAGGTTCCCCTCGCCCCACCATCACCCATGAAGGTGTTTGCGAACTCCTCAGCAGGATTACTCGGGACGCTACAGTCCACAAAGTCACATGGGACAGAACGTGAGATACGGGAAGAACGAACCGAAGGTCTCATAACCTACATCACCGTATGGAAGCCACAGACGGTGTTGATTGTGCGCAGCGTACGGGACCGTGTGGTCATCACCTTCCCGCACGAAGTGCACTCGCTCAAGTCCAGCCGCTTTTATATTGCCCTGCGTGGTGTGGGCACGGATACCCATAACGGAGAGTCCCAAGGGCTCCTCTTTCTACGACAGGACCAGGCCCACATTGACCTCTTTGTCTTTTTCTCCGTCTTCTTCTCCTGCTTCTTCCTCTTCCTGTCTGTCTGTGTGCTGCTCTGGAAAGTCAAGCAGTTCTTAGACTTCCGCCGTGAGCAGCGACGTCACATTCAAGAGATGACCAAGATGGCCTCTCGCCCATTCGCTAAGCTCACCGTCTACCTAGAGCCTGAGGAGCCCCAGTTGGTTTATTTACCCTCGGCTGGAGGGGGCAGCACTGTGTCCCTAGCCCACGTCCGCACAGGCAAGCTTAGTGGCATGGTGATGGGCCAGAGGGGACGACCCGGGGCTCTGTCCTACAAACATGACCCCAGCACAGGCACCGTCACTCACCACCATCACCATCTCGCTCTGACCGGAGGCAACAACGGGCAGCACCTTCCCCTGCACTACCTGAACGCTCACCACTACGCACCTAGCTCTACGGCCAACCCGAGCGTGCATCACCACCACCACCATCCATCCTCACACGGCAGCTACCAGCATTTCTGCCGCTCCGACCCCTTCCTATCCCAGCTCATGGGATTTTCTTACTCGTCCTTCAAAGTTGGGCCGATCACTCTGGAGCCGACAGATGACGGGATGGCAGGAGTGGCCACTGTGCTCATACAGCTGCCAGGAGGCATCCTTGCTCCCAACCGGGCTTGCTTGGGTTCAGCACTCGTCACTTTGCGGCAGAATTTGCAGGAGTACTGTGGACACGGAGGAGCAGGAACGCATCCTTGTGCCGGGGGCGGCCGTAAAGGCTTGCTGGGCCATCAGCATCTAACCACCATGGCTATGTGAAGAGAATATATGTGGATTGAGAAGGAAAAAGTGACTTGAAAGGAAAAAAATATCAAAAGAGTTTTCATGAGAAAGAACAGAAATATATATATATGTTTTTTTTTTTTTTTTGCAGAGAAAAAATGAACATTTTGTGATCATTTGCACACCCTCATGTCGTTCCAAACATGTATGACATTCTTCTGCACAACACACAAGAAGATTTTTTGTCCATGCAATCAAAGCCAATGGGATCCAAAACTAAAAAAGCATTAGACCCCACAGACTATTTACCCAACAATTTTGGACCCCATTGACTTCTATTGTATGGACGAAAAAACTAAATATTTTATTTTGCGTCCTGCTGGTTTTGAACAATATGAAGGGTGAGTAAATAATGACAATTTAAATTTTGGTTTGCTAAGGTTGAGGGTTCCAAAAGGGATTAATTTATTACAGGAGAGGAAAAATGTATATCATAGGAAATGTCATTTGTACATATACTGTAATTAATTGTTCGATGTTGTTTACTTGTTTATCACTC
The DNA here is from genome assembly GCF_003368295.1 of Carassius auratus. NCBI lineage: Eukaryota > Metazoa > Chordata > Actinopteri > Cypriniformes > Cyprinidae > Carassius > Carassius auratus. The sequence continues at coordinate 4,998,514 of NC_039283.1, forward strand.
CTAAAAAGCTCCATATTGACTTAAGGCAGCAACTTTTATGCAATGCACTACTAGTATCTCCATGCTTTGTTGCTGAATCCTTTTGTCCCATATACACTACTGAAATCAGCTAGACAAGCTGACGGCTACAGCATGACATATCGACCAGTGAAAACGTTGTCTTTGCAGCTGAACCAATGTGCTTTATATCTTAGTGAGACAATCTGAACTGCCATCCAAACCAAGAGACGGTGCAACATGTCCACTTGAATGTGCAAATCTTTGATTTTCTGCAAAAAAACGGGCACAGATGTTGTAAAAAAAAAATTGTTGTTATGCTTTTGTTACTGGTATTTTGTCATGGCTGTGATTGGTTGATGCTTCCTGTAATATAGCAGATTTGAATATAGTCAATAGGTCTGTTTCATGGTGAGCCATTGGCTTATTTTTATACATATTCATTCAGACTGAAGATGCATTTCAGACTGTCAATCGACGGCTTTTGGTCACATGTCCTTTTTGTTTGCATTGATGACATGCCTTTACTCACTTTGCCTTGACCAGATGCTAATATAATAGTGTAATGGTGTAAAGGAATAAGCTTATTAATAAGGGCCCAGAAACGTTACAATTTAGTATTCTTTATGTAGGAAATGAGGAAATGAAGGATACAGTTTTTTTTTTTTTTTTTTTTTTTTTTTAAATCTACCTCTTTATACTACTTTAGTTTCAACAACTTTGAATATGTCATATTACTTACAACATTATTAACAGTGTGCTAATATTTTATTTCCATTCATCAGTGAAATGTATTACCCAAGCTCGGTTGCCACAGCATTTTTATTACAGTGATGGGTCATGTTTATCCAGATATATGAGATCTGTTGAACAAAAAGTGCAATGGAAATTGTAAAAATTTAAATATAGGATTCTCCTGGTGAGACACTATAATGTCATGAAATTAAGAGATGACACTCTTAAAACACTACAGTTTGTTACGGTATTGCCATATATATGGAGTTTCTGTTGGTTAGCGTTTTATTTTTGTATTTTTTTGTGGGCTGTTATTTTCTTAGCATAATCTGACTGGTCTTTCTGTATGTTGGTGTAGAAAGTCACTTTTTTTTTTTCTTTTTTGAATTAGTTATGATGAATTATAAGATATTTTGAAAAGTGTTCATTTGATATTATGATTATTTAATGTAAATAATAGAACCCATGAACCAAGAGAAGCCATATGTTTATCTCGGATTCAACTGCAGAGAAAGGAATTTTAAGCTAACAATTGTTTTTTTTTTTTTTTAATGTTAAACCAGAAAAATTGATTGCGATATAAATTATGCGCTAGACCAAAAAAAGATTTGGTTTCAAAAAGCTTTGTGTTGTGTTCAGATGGTTTCAAATGCTTTTACAGTTTTGACTGTGGTTGATGCACATGCCTTTGATGCTTAACAACGGTTTGTCCAAAATAAAATATCACCCATTAATGGTCACCAGGGTTGATTGTGCTGTCTTTGTTTGTGTTCCTGAATTAATTACCTACTGCTGCGTGAAACCAAAACCAGTGAATGCACATTTGATAAAGTTATGATTAAAATAATTTATCTTTTTTAGGGATCTGTTTTGTATTCGACGGATTTAACTGTATTATATATTAAATAGATGCTATGAAAACAGTTTGAACGTTATACAAACACATTGTATTTAATGAAAAGTTGCTTTTTTTTTAATACGTTTAAAATTATTTTGTTGTGAGTTTTTGAATATGTACAACAAAATATAAAAACAAGAAGAAGAATGAAAGGTTCAGGAACTTTTATTTTGAAATATTACCTCAGCGTTGACGTTATTTTAAAACGGGTCGTCGTTGCTGGCTTTACATATTATCTATAACCAGCATCGGTTTAACTTATTTTACACCTGAAAGGCAGGGTCGGTTCAAACTGCGCCCAGGTCCTTTATAGCGATATTTTCACTAGTATAATTAGTAGTGTTGGTGTGATTTTGGCGGCGGATGTGACGCCTGTCTGAGCTGTAGGATGCTGTACACTGAGGGCTGTGTCAGTCTGCTGGACCATCAACACAGTCTGCAGTCCAATCGAATATTCATTAACGCCTAAATACAGCAGATTTGCTAACGTTAAAGGTTTAGCATTTCCGGTAAGAACATTTTGTGCTTTGAAGTCAACACTACACCTCTGTTTACATCTGCATGCCTGCAACCCGCTAATACTGTCACATGAGCTTTATTAACCTCCACGATTAAACATCCCTCTCCCGGCCTGGTCAGGCAGTCTTCTTGGCTGGTTTTAGAGGAGGTTTGCGCAATTTTTCCAGCTACATTTTGTTTAATTTTTGGATTAGTTCCTTGATATTGGAATTTGAGATTAGAGAACAGAAGCCTTGACCTATTAGTTTGCATATTAATTAAAAATAAGAAATTCTACATGTAATCATAATTATAATAATATCATAGCGCAAATGCTATATTAGGAATATATTATTAATGAAACTGTAAACTATATTATCATCCTTCTCAAACATTTTTTTTAGGTTTTGCACAAGAAGATGAAAGCTAACTTGTTAAAGAAAAGAAAAAAGAAAGCCAAACAACTACCATATTGTGATGAAGAGCCATTTCCAACAAATGTTGATGGCATTAGTATTGACACCAATGAAACCAAAACATCTAATGACACTCAGGACTGTGCTGTGAACACCTGTCCTGGGGTCATACAGATCAAAGCAGAAGAAGGAGAGCTGGAAGCTTTGGGAGTCGTAATGGTGTCATCTGAACAACACCAACAGCAGCAGCAGCAACAGCAGAAAGTCAATCTGCAGCCTCATCCTCCTGCTTTCAGATCATTTGTTCCTAAGACCGAACCAGACTATGTCCCTTTAAACCCACCTAGTTTTCAGGTCGAAACTGAGCCTGGCATTTTTGAAGTACTGCAGAGAGAGTCTGCCTTGATTGTAAAGGAGGAGAATGACAGTTGGAAGGAAGTGAAGCTTGAGACGCTAGATGAAAACTCTGTGGGTGATTCTGGCCTTGAGAAAAACACTGGTAATACATGTATTTCATATGCTCTGATTTGTAAATCACAAAGATAACAGCAAGAGGCATGCTATGGAATTAAGTATTTTTGAATTTGGAATTTTTATAAAAACTTTTGTTTGTCTTTATATTTTAGTTTAGTTAATTACTAATTAACTAAACTGAAAAACAAATTTATATATATATATATATATATATATATATATATATATATATATATATATATATATATATATATATATATATATATATATATATAAATATACATACAGGTGCTTCTAAATAAATTTGAATATCGTGAAAAAGTTATTTCAATAATTCAACTCAAATTGTGAAACTCGTGTATTAAATAAAGTCGATGCACACAGACTAAAGTAGTTTAAGTCTTTGGTTCTTTTAATTATGATGATTTGGCTCACATTTAACAAAAACCCACTATTTCACGATCTCACCAAATTAGAATATGGTGACATGCCAATCAGCTAATCAACTCAAAACACCTGCAAAGGTTTCCTGAGACTTCAAAATGGTCTCTCAGTTTGGTTCACTAGGCTACAATCATGGGCTACAACTGCTGATCTGACAGTTGTCCAGAAGATCATTGACACCCTTCACAAGGAGGGTAAGCCACAAACATTCATTGCCAAAGAAGCTGGCTGTTCACAGAGTACTGTATCAAAGTATGTTATCAGAAAGTTGAGTGGAAAAAAAAATTGTGGAGAAATCTTGGAGCACTTTATGCTTCCTTTCGAAGATGCTGATTTCATTTCCCAGCAGGATTTGGCACCTGCCCACACTGCCAAAATCACCAAAAGTTGGTTAAATGACCATGGTGTTGGTGTGCTTGACTGGCCAGCAAACTCACCAGACCTGAGCCCCATAGAGAATCTATGGAGTAATGTCAAGAGGAAAATGAGAAACGACAGACCAAACAATGCAGATAAGCTGAAGACCACTGTCAAAGAAACCTGGGCTTTCATAACACCTCAGCAGTGCCACAAAACCCCCCGAATTGAGGGAGTAATTAAAGCAAAAGGAGCCTTTACCAAGTATTGAGTACATGTACAGTAAATGAACACACTTTCCAGAAGGCCAACAATTCACTACAAATGTTGTTTAGTTGATTGGCATGTCACCATATTTTAATTTGTTGAGATAGTGAATTGGTGGGTTTTTGTTAAATGTGAGCCAAATCATGGCAATGAAAAGAGCCAAAGACTTAAACAACTTCAGTTTGTGTGCACTGATTTGATTTAATACACAAGTTTCACAATTTTAGTTGAATTGCTGAAATAAATGAACTTTTACGTGACATTCTAATTCATTGAGAAGTACCTGTATATATATGCATATATAAATAATACTACCTGTTAATTGATTGGAAAACTTCAGAAAATTCACTTGACTTGACTCTTTCTTTATCAGTTGACGCAATATTTTTCTGTCCCTTTTCCTCTCCGTAGCTTCCTCCTCCCTGGTTTTTCCTTGTCCCCATTGCAGTGTGACATTCACTGATTTTACATACTTGGACAAACACCTCAAATGGTGCCATCGAAGTGAATACCTGGCGTGGGTGAAAAACCACAAAGTCTACAACTGCTCTAAAATCTCCTCCGGGATGCTCAGCTGCTCATCATGCCACTATCGGTTCTTCTCTCAGAGAGAGCTGGAGACCCACATGCGCAGGGTCCACCTCCCTACGCCCAAACCCATCCGAAAGCGCTACACCTGCCCACACTGTGATCGCAGCTTCGATTACATCGGTAACCTGCAAAACCACTGCCGCAGATGCCATGGCTTAGCCACGGTGTGTAAAGATGGACAAATTAGCTGTGCTAAATGTGGCAAAAGCTTTGCTGGAGTCTGGGGTCTCGGACCACATTGCTGCCATGAGGATGAGAAGAAAACCAAGGTGGCTGTCGACGAACCCATCTGCACAGACCGTGGCTATATGTGCCGAGACTGTGGCAAGAGCTGCTCTACGCTTCAGTGTCTGAAGAGACACGAAAGCACTCATACTGGTGAGAAGCCATGCGTCTGCGAAGACTGTGGCCGTAGGTTTCTTGATATGGGGAGTCTGCGGAAACACAAAGTCATACATACAGGGACCCGGCCATTCAAGTGCCCCGAATGTGGTAAAGAGTTTGCAAGGATGGCCCAGCTCAGATGTCATCTGCGAACCCACACAGGGGAAAGGCCGTACCCTTGCCCCCAGTGCGGGATGAGATTCAGCCTCCGATCGACACTTCGAATCCACCAACAGGTTCACTCCAAGGAAAAAACATTTTCATGCCCAGACTGCGGCAAAATGTTCTCTGCTATGAGATACGTAAAGGTCCACCAAAGAGCGCACAACTCCGAGCGAATGCTGCAGTGCAGAGAATGTACGAAGACGTTTTCACGGGAGGACGTGCTCAAGAAACACCTACGCATTCACACGGGCGAACGGCCGTACCAGTGCAACGTCTGCAGCAAACGTTTTGTCCGCATCTCGCACCTGAAAAACCATATGCGCACACACACCGGCGAGAAACCGTACCGTTGCGAGCAGTGCGGCTCCAGCTATGCCCAGTCCGGCGATTTGACCAAACACATGAGGAGACACACGGGGGAAAAACCCTTCGCATGTTCTGACTGCGACCGCCGCTTCAACAACTCGGGCGACTTGAGCAAGCACAGGCGCAGTCACACGGGCCACAGGCCTTACAAGTGTTTGGAGTGTGGGAAGAGTTTTCTCATGCCCCAGCACCTGAAGTTACACAAACTAACACACACGGGCGAGAGGCCGTACAGCTGCCCGCAGTGTCTCCGCACCTTCACTCGCCCACACCACCTTTCACAACACATGGAAAAACACATATGAGGATGGATGGAGGGTGGATAGCTGCACGACTTCTGTCAAATCTAAACAGAATTTAAGAAAAATTAATTGGGAGTTCATAGATGAATTGGAAATCTGTTTAATTTTTAAAAGTAACTGAATCCAGATGCATAATCTTCCTTTCTGGACTGTCCTTAAATGTTTAACATAATAGTCATTTTGCATGCTCAGCTCCATTGGAGATATCGAATAGAATTAATGCCTTACACTCTTTTTTTTGGTAATACATTTGTTTCAAACCACAGTTTGTCTGATGCTTTTTGGCCAAATTTATTACCAAAAAAAGTGTCTATTTAAGCTAGAGGCATCATTAGCAGTGTAGCTTGAATTGTTTATTAATTTATAATTCATATTTAACCATTTAAAAACACTGTTGGTTCTACTTCTGCTGTGGCCTAGTAATATTCTATGATTATTATTATTATTTTAATATTAATCTGTGAGCTTTATGATTCAAGGGCTGCACCCAGGGGCGGAGCGGGGGTGTGGCTAATGGGGCTTAAACCCCGAATGTTTACATCGTCTGGCTCCGCCCCTGGGTGCACATCTATGATTTGAGGTCAAAATTTCTCTTTGCTGTACTTAAGGCATCTGCAAATATGGAAAAAATAAAATTACAGAGGTTTTATTTCAGTTTCAGCACATTTACAATGTGTAGCTGTGATTTTAGAGTTCCATTACTCACGTTTTGTGTTAATATATGAAAGTATTTACTTTTGCCTCATTCATTTTTAATCCTATTTCCAGATGCCTTGTGTACAGCATAAAAGCAATTATCTGCTTTATAGAGGGCACTGTACATCTGTTGAATTGCGTGTTGAATTGTCACCAAGTAAATACTGTAATGAGTTGTTTTTTTACAGCTTGCTGTTGTAGTTAATCCATTTGATGTCACTGTTCAATGCCAAAGTATTCTGAGAGTAAGATAATTGTAGTATTATTGTGGCTAGTTAAGATGAAAGTTAATTTACATTTATGCTTGGAAGCACTAGTATTCCTAATGTACTATAAAAAAAAAATCAGTATGAAGGTTTAAGACATATGTTCGGAATTCCACTGTTTATTTTGAAAGAGTTGATGAAATCAAATGAGTTGCGCTAAATAAAACTCTCTCAGTGATTTCTTCATTGTATCGGCTTGAACCGTGCATCTGAAACTGTAATCTTCTTATCTTAAAACAGTAAATACAGTATGCAAACCATGGCTGTTTTGTCTAAAGCATTGTCTTTTTGTCTTTCCTTCTCAGCTTGTGCACAGACAACCAAAGCATCATTGCAGTCAGTGCAGATGCTCAGAGCCAATAGACGGATCACTTGGTCAAAGGGCCCAAACAGGTCTGCTTCAGTCAATGTTGAGGGAATAGCCCTATTATTTTTATGTCCGCGATTACGAGGACAGCGCCGTGACTGCAGCACCGACACAGATAACAAAGATGTATTTAGGGCTAAATAATATTGAGTCTACCTATGTTTAAAGCCGGAATCAATACTTCTTAAAGCATGTCCATTTTTCATTTAGCAAGTCCCTTGTCTGAGAGGAGGGTCAGGGAGATGTATGGAAGGGAGTGTGTTTTAATTCTCTCTGTTGCTGTAGTAATAATAATTGTCAGAACAAGAGCAGCTCCTAAAGATCGGGTGATGGGGAGGTGAGTCACATGCACAAAATTAATAGATTTTGAAAATTGAGACCGATTACATGACAGTTTTTTTTTTCACATGATTTTCTTGTTTTACAGGGTACGGACAGAAACTACCATTGGAAACAGTAACATGGGTAAAACTTTTGAGTTTTTGAATATATGCTCTAAAAACACTACTGTATTTTACAAGCCATATCAGTCACTCTATAAAGAATGCAAATGTTTATAAATGGACACAAACGTTTCAATTTGGTAGCAGTTCCTCCTTTGGGGCACCAGGGGGAAACAGATATCTGTCAATGTATGCTTTTGGGAATTAGGATGTGGTTTGGTGCCATCTGTCTCTCCTGTGCTTCTCACTCATACACGGTGGGTTACTTCATATAAACAAGTGAAAAAGCACAAGATTCTAATGTGTCTCAGTGTCAAAGATTTTTTGATTTCGTAGCACTGTGCTGTTTTGACATTATTTTATTTTATTCCATTCATTTGATAGATGTACGACAGAAGCTACTTTTTGTCACTTTTTCCGCCTTTCTCGAATCAGGGTTTAAAAATGCATCACAGGACTCTGTGCTCTTTATTTTAGTTGTTGGTGTCGTTTTTTAATGCAAGGATGCTGTTTGTATAAACCGTAGAGGAATAGGCTACTCTACACAACTTTAAATCTGAACAGATATTAAAAAGCTAGGCATCACACACTTGCCAACTTTGTAAATGGTTACAGAAATGGTTACACCTGAGGATAATACACTACTTGACTTGCTAGTCATTTCGAACACAAAAAACTTGCGCCTCATTGCAGAAACACGACAAATGCAGACTGGTGTTGACTTTCGGCAACATTGTCACCTCCAGACAAATCAGGGAAAAAATCTATATAGAATTCATGTTGCATATTCCAGCCTTTGGTTTACTACATAGCTTCTATCTTATCAAATGTGTTTACTTGTTTTCTCAGATCATATTTTGATCTTTGACCTGTGATATGACCTGTGCTCTTTAGTAAAATGCTCCATCAATGGCCAGTGCTGAAACTCTAATACTTTTATTTACAGGCAGTTTTCTGACCGACCATCTCTAGAATTCTCTCAAAAAATTGAATTACTTCAATGTTGAATTAGATAAGAGCCCTCTTGCACATTTTCCCCCTATCTCCAATTTATTATATTTAATTCCAGCAATGCAATTTTCTCCATATTTTCTCTCAATACTCTTGTCAATTTGCTGAAGGAACACATTGTTGGCTTTGGTGTGCCGGTGTCACAGTGTCGTCTCGCTGCAGTGGTTTTGGCGCTTGTTGGCCTCAGAGGTCAGTGTGTGGGAAGAGCCGCCGGCTTTCGGGGTCTTTAGGGCGGCTGCGTCTGTGTCCCTTTGGGCTCAACCAAGCCCAAATCCACTTCTCTTATTTATGAAAGGGTTAGAACAGAGGTCAAATCACCGCTTTCCACTCCCTGCGAATAACACAAGTCGTGCGTGAGGGATGGTTTATGTAGGCGTAGATGAAACTGTATATTTTAGGTGTTTTTTTGGTCATGGTACTTTCTTGGCATGTATTAACTCGCTGACCCAGGCGCACAAAAGACAGTGAGAAGATGCTGTGAGTTTCGCTTAGGGGATGTTGGTCAGCACAGAAGACGAGTAAGGTCGGTGCTGTCAAACTCAAAATGAGGAGCTTCTCATTTTCGATTAGCATCACGGTGCGCACTATTGCCATCTTTTTATCTGTAGTGCGGCTTATAGTACTTGTGTTTCTCACAGGCCAAATCTGCAATCCACAATTGCTCCTTTCTTTTCCTCCTCACTGCTCCTCCCCAGTCCACCCCTATGTCCTAACCTTTTGCTCTGGGTGTCTGTTTAGCACAGGGATAGAGATGTGGAGGGTGAGGGAGACTGACAGTGTGCGCTCCCCTACTCAGTAAATATGAACTGCACCCAAAAGACAGCCTCGTTTATCACAAGGGAAAGAGTGCGAGAGGAAAGGAGAGAGAGAGAGGAGGGAAAAGGGATAACCGTCTGGGACGATGTGGCCTCAGCTAACAGGAAGAGAGTGTGGGGATGAAAGACACGAAAGTAAGGAGGGGAAGACAAGAATAACACAACTCAAGCAAGTGCAGGAGGAGAAAAACGACTAGCAGATGTGATGTTTAGAGGAGTCAAATAGTGGGATCAAAAGGATGTAGTTAGAAGAGAGGAGGTGTGGGGAAAGAAATACTGAAATACTCTTAGTGAAGAGGAGAGAGCAGAAACCTGAGTGTTTGATCTGATCAAGTGCTTAAAATCAAAAAGCGGTTGTGATAATTCTGTAGGTCTGAGCAGATCATAAGAGGATAAGGCAAAGTGAATCCGAAAGGAATGTGTGTAGCTGTGCCTGGGGTTGGTGTAATGAATAAATCTCATTTTGATCTGCAGTGAATGAACTTATTAACGGATCACAACCTGTAATCTGGCTGTGAGTGTGGATCCTGACACCTCTGCTCCAGTTGATAAGGCTTTAATCCTCAGTGCTGAACACTGGTACTGGCCACAGAGACCAAAGGTGACTGAGCTTAAGATGCTGACTTCAGAGTCATTATCGTCTGCGCTCAGTCAGACACTACCACTTGCTATTGCAATTAAAGCACTAAAGGTAAAAGCAAAAGTAATTTATGATCATTCCTACACGTGATGCCGTATTAAGTGTTATTTTCATACTTAAGCTACATGATAATCTTTTTAATTATTTTTTATATATAATGGGCCCATATGTTGCTTCAATATAATATAATTTTACACTCGTTACTAAACATATGATCTGTCTACATAATTGAATGTGATTTAAAGTACAATTGCTTAAATCCTGCACAAGCAAATATATTAATGGTACTTGGTGATTACCACTTTATTGATTTTTACATAACATCAATATTTATTTTATGAAGCAACAAACATATATGTATCTGTATTTAAATTTCTGCTTTACCATTGGATGCCCGTTGCTTCAGTATTTTAAATTATTATTTGATACTATAAACAAATTTCTGTGTATACCACATGGTAATCACAGACTATATAATATGCTTAATATTCTTTGCAATAAGACCTTTTAAAAGTGTTTGAATACTTGAATTTAAGGGCTTCTGTAATGAACTAGGCATGAGTGGACTAATATCCCATAATTGGCGCTAATAGCTGCTAACTCAAAGCCAATCGTCTGCCAATAAGAACCCTGTACTCTGCCCTTGAGTCTTCATTATGGTCAGTATCTGACCTCTGCATTCCCAAAGACTGAAGGGAAGATTGTGTTCATCTTTGCATTCAGCTTCACTCTTAAGACCAATTGAAAGCTCTCAACACGTGTATTTTTTACAACAAATACTTTTGTTAATGGCTGATAGCAGAAATTATATTTTTTACTATCAGACTGCTAATGGTTTAGATCATCAAAGTTAAGAAACTACAGTTTTATTGAATGTTTAAAAAATAAAATTCCAGAAGTACATTGATTGCTATTATTTTAATGGCTTTGCAAAGCAAACATTATAAAGTTATTTAAATACATAATATGGGACTATATACATGTTGTTATGGTCCCTGGTCCATCTCTTTCCACCGAAGAGTCCAGACCTGAAAAACGTTGAAGACTCCTGACTTGGATCAATTAGGGAATGGGAACTATATTACTGTAGGCTGTTCATAGGTCTACGGCAGGCAGAGTTTCTGTTGACTTATGCCACTGCTTGCTACACATTGTTATGTTACAGCATGAGCTGAAAGGCTTCATGCAGGTCTATAAATTAAATCAAGGCCACGATAAGGAAATTGACAGAGAGAGTAGTGCCCCAATGAAAGCAATTGGATGCTCGTAAAACGATCCCTAGTGGGCCCTCTATATCTCTTCTCTCACTGTGAATCCTCCACTTTTCCTCTGTCAGTCCTTCTTTTCCATCTTTTTTTTCCTCCAGCACCTCGCTCTTATACTCTGTATATTGTCAAATTTCCCAGCACGGTTCTTTTCGCTGTTAATTCCTCACCTATTTTCATACCTACATCTCCTTCCTTTTCTTCTACTCTGTGTTTACCACATTTTGGCTGTTCCCTCATTTTAATGTGTTTTCTCTCTCTGACTATTTCTCTCAGGGAGAGAGGAAAGATGATGTGTGACAGTTGCTATATTTCGATCTTCTGTCAGTGAGATTAATATTGACACAGTGTGTATCTTACCAGAGGCCTGTTGACTGTGTACGTTGTGTATTTATTCATTATTCTAGGTTGGGGCATTTTTCGCAAGAATCAGACAATAACTGATGTGTGGACTTAGATGGAGAGGGTATATACTGGTGGCCTGAAACGAGTCGATATGGTCACATCTGGGTTTGTCTTAACCATCGTGTTTGTCTCCATGGGGTGGCTGCAAAGTCAAACCTTGTTGTAGTTTCATGGGGTATGAAACACCTCATGTTTCACTGACAAACCTCTAGATACGGTCAAAGTTTGCCAGGGAAGATTTACCAGATATTAATTCAACATTTTGGCTACTTTGTGTTTTTAAATGATCCAGCTGTGAGGGGAAATAGTGTTTCTAGTTACAAGATCAACTGATTAATTATTTTACAATAGCAGAAAATTGTTTCTGGTATTTTTGAGTTAATAATAATAATAATTAATAACAATAATGTATTTTCACCCCAATGTTGGGTGCAAACGTTCAAGTAAACATAGAAAGGTTTTCTGGAGATAAACAAATAGAAACAAAAGAGGAAAAGAAAGAGTACGAGAAGTGCAAGAGCCCAAGGGGGGAAACAGTTGTCGCTGGAGACTTTTATTGACTTTCCCCTCTCTTCAGTCGCACGTGACTGGAGCACGCGCGGGGGCCCACAGATAAATTCACAGAGAGGGGCTGAGGAAGAGAGAGAAATGGGAAAATAAATTACTCTGGAAAGATATGACGATGGACTACATGCGGCTTTAAATCTAAAAGGGAATTCGCGACACACTCGACCAATTTGTCATTGCGCTATTTACCCTTCTCTCCATTTCTTTTGGCTACTTTTTCTTTATTATTTTTTCCACGTCTTCAAAACGCGTACAACAGCTTACATGTGTTTTTTTTTCTTTTTTTTCTCTCTTTTATCTAATAATGAATAATTATGGTTCACTGAAATTACTAACATGCTTTATGTAAATTTCGACCTAGCCTGCTTTTAATATGAAGAATACTACTCTTAAAGTAAATATTATTTTAAAATACAACGCGTTTAAACGATGTTTTAATAAAATAGAAACTTTCACCGAATGGTAGAAAGTTGCTCTATAATTACCGTAATCACGGTTGATTGAGTAACCATTGCAACAACATACGCTCCCACACTTTGCGTAATCAGATGGAAACACAAATTTGTGTCTTTAGTTTATTTGACATAAATGTGTATTTGCATAACCAGAACTATCATATGTCTACTTGATAAACGGTCTTAAAAAGTTAACCCTGTATGCTGTTCGCACTATGCCTATTGTGAAAGTATTTACATTTTAAAAGGTTTTTTTTTTTTTTTGCGCTGTTTGAAATGCCAGTTTACAGTTTCTGGAAAGATCCATAAATCCATCAGCCCATTCCATTTGTCTTTCCTTGATCTCGGATTATGTGTAACACCGTCATGCCCCGCCCCCTATAATATCTATAACAGCCAAAGGAGAGAGGGAAATGAGATGCAACAAGGGAAAAAGAATGAGATGGACTTAAAGTGAGGGATAGCTAGAAAAGGGGGAGAGAAAGAATGGAAAAGAGAAAAGAAAGAAAACGCGATCTTAAAGTATACCCCCCCCCCCCTTATTTAATTTAGACGCCAGGCGAAAATCGATCCTGCCATTCGATACGCAATCCGAATCAAGGCGAATTAAGCGGGCGGAAATTAACTCTGAAAATATTTTTGATGGAGTGGCTTGTAGTCTCTCGGCCAAATGGACTGCAAAGTGGAACAAATGACAGGGGCCTAGTGGTGGAGACAGCGGCGCTCCATCTTCCATTAGGGCGTAATGGGATAGGTCCAGCCCCCTAGCTCGACTCGGCTGCATTAATCAAAACAGCCTCTATATGAAGATTTATGGTTCTCCCAGCGTCGCCGCTTCACTTCAGCGCCGCGGAAGCCTCAGCCAGTTCTTGTGTGTTTCTCTCCCTCTCTCTCTGTCGCTCTCTCTTACGCTGTGTGTAGGTTTTAGAGAACCGTTCTCCCTCTTTATCTCCTCTTTTTCTGTTAGACCTACTATACTCAAACAGCAACGCGCGTTTCTCGCCTCGGTAATCGTATGGAGTCATCATCTCGCGCGAATGTGCGGTGCAGGCATTTCTCATCCTTTTACAACGACGTGGGGCAAAACCCGGAATTCCAATTTATGATTCTACAAACTAAAAAAAAAAAAGTTTTTACAAGTTATACATTTTTCGCATTGTAGCTATAGCCTGTTTTATCAAAAATATGTTTGTGATATTCTCCTTATCTATAGACAGACTAGCATAAGAAACAAACAAACACAAATCACCTAAAATTACTACCACAACTGATAAGGAATTATCGCTTTGAATGGAATCATGATTGTTCTTCAGATTCAGCAATGGTTCTTGAGTTTGTTCTTCATGGTACAGTAAGTTTTTGATTGGACATTTATAGGTTCTTCAGATCAGCCTTCTGGATTATTTAATAGAGCTGGTTATAGAGCCACACAGATGGGAAATCAAGAATTACCTGTATTACAGTGTATGATGTAGCTGTCCATCTGTGTAAACAATGTGCAAATAATTAAACCAAAAAGTACACGATTTATAAAGTTATTGGCTTCTAAAGTAAGGAGTCGACTCTGAATCGCTGAAACGAGTCGTTATAGATTTCAAATCTTTTGCCCATCTCTATTGCTGTGTCCAAATTCAGGGTCTACATCCTTCGGAGGACTCATTTGAAGGATGTTACGTCACAGCGCCGCGACGAAGGCTGTCCAAATTCGTAGGATCCTTCAAATGCGGCCCACAAATGCGTCCTCCTTTTCCCCGAATTGGAAGGATGGGTGTGGTGGATCCTTTCGCGTCCTACCTATCCCATAATTTGGCAGGACGAAGCCAGCGGTAGCGGAGTGGGGGAGGAGTATTATTTTCAATGTTTTTTAAAAACAGCATTTTTTTTTTTTTACATTTGTACGTGTATATGTAAAAAAAAAAAAAAAGTTTACTTTCGTAAACTAGCTTCTTCCTTACTGCCTGTGTGAATATTCCCTTACACACAGCTTATTTGTTAGTGATTGAAGCTGTTTTTAACGCTTCTAAGGACGAAAGAGCAGACAGAAGTGTTTATAAAGCTCCAGGAAGAGAACGATGAGCTCTTCACCCGCGTCTTGCTTAGCGCTGTCACGGTTGCTAGGCGACATGATATGAGCAATGGGTAAGGGAGGGAACTGAAAGAAGGGTAGGCTGTCCAAATTCACAAACACCGACTTCCGGTTTTTGCGGTCGTCGGAGGACCCATCCTCCTTCAACTGGGTAGGAAGGATCCTAAGGAGGATGCAGACCCTGAATTTGGACACATCTCTATGTACGTCACTAGGAACACTTTGCATAATAATCTTCACCCACCGTCTTTGGGAGAAACGAAACTCTGACCTGCCCCACCCCCCCACACAGACGCTCTGGTTGGTGTGAGAGCATCATATCGAGGACACAGTGTGGTTTTAATTGTAAAGGCAAGTTTGTTTTATTTTCACTGCCAAAGAATGAAGATCAGAAGAGGCAATGGCTAAAATTCAAATTAAAATAAAGTGTAACTCCGTGAATACTCAACAAAGAGACATGAGAGAGATATCTATAGAAAGCTTGACATGTCTACTTTAAAACTAAACAAGTGCTGCTAAGAGATATTCTGTGATAAAGTAATCCATATGAAAACAACGTGATGTCCGTTTTTCATGTCTCCCTTCATTATATCTAATGTGACCACGCCCCCGTGCTGAACGCGCTATTCAGATTCAAACTGAAGCGCGCGGCTTGAATACGCAGACACAGAAGAAAAAGCAGCGAGACTGTTCAAGTTTTTTATTTTACTGTTTGCTTCGCGATGAGAGGAATAAGACATAATTCACCCCAAACAGATGCTAACGCATAGTTTACCGTGGAGGTGTGTGCGGAACAACCAATCCAAACTGGTTATGTTAGTTGACCAATCAGAACACAGTGTGCTACCGAAAGGTGGGTTTAAGGAAACTGAATCTTTTGAGCAGCTTCGCGCGAACCGTTTGGGGATCTCTGAGAATTGAGGTAATTTTAAAATGATATTTTGACAAAATGACAATGTTTTTTAACCTTGGATGGATTTAAACCTAATGTAGAGGACTTATAAACAGTGATAGGAAGCTTAGAATTTTCTTCTTACTGGCTCTTTAAAGAACTGAAGAGAGCAGTAGCGGCCCCACCTGACTAAATTTAGGTGGGGCAGATTCTGAGTCGTAGTCAAGGCAAACCCATAGACCGTAAAGGGCAAATCTCGCGCTCTCTCTCGTGAAGCCAACAATGAAGTGACTAAAACTGTAATTCATCGACTGGCCGCTTGAGGCAAGCTGCAAAACGGACTCCCCATGTTAAAATGCCCAACTTTACAGCAGAAAATATATATTTTTTTTTTTGGTTTATATAGCAAATTTTGCCCTTCATGACAACTGTGAGGGGGTGAATTTTTTTTATTTTTATAAGCAATCCGTTTTTATTATATTAAGCCTTAAAGTTCTGCATAATTAAGGACGTGGCCACTTGAGTGACAGGTGGATTGCCACTGCTGAAACTGCCATTGCTTCAGCTCCCGCCTTTTTGCCCATTTTCGGTTATCTAGGAGTGAAGCGCTGCAAACTTTGATCTTAAAAACGCTCTTAAGGAATCTACGGGTGACGTCACGGACACTGTGTCCATGTTTTTATACAGTCTATGGTCATAGCACTAACATATGAAACATTTTGTACATTTTATATTCTAATTTCTGAACACATGCTGACAAAATTCTGGCAGACATGTCCTTACGTTATCCTGTGGGTGGCACGCTAATGTGGATTGACCGGAACAGAGAACAGCATAAAATGCTGTATTATAATTGCATTTATATATTATTTATCAGCTCCAAATGTTGTTGTGGAGCAATTCGGCTGATGAAAGACAATCATATGTCTATTCTCAGAATAATAATAAAACAAACACAATATAACCATATAAAGGCCATTCAAGCGAGCGCATTTAAACTAAAATATGCTTTGTCAATTTGATCCACTAGACCTACTCCACGTAGAGAAAAAACAGACATGCCAACTAGTTACTGACCTGACGCAGACACATTGCCGAAGTGGATTAATATCGTCTTGGTGGAGCGAGGTTCACGTTAGGTAACATGAAAATAAGCTAAAAAGTCTCAAATCTACAGAGCCCGGCACATGATTTAATGTACTTAAACGTGCACACGATTACTATTGCATTCCCTCGATTTACTATTTCGTTCACTCGATTTATAAATAGTGCGCACAATTTACTAATTCATTCCCTCGATTTGCTAAATCGTGCACACGATTTAGCAAATCAAGGGAACGCATTAGTAAATCGAGGGAACGCCATAGAAATTGTATGCACATTTTAGTACATTGACGGAACGAATTAGTAAATCATGCGCAATATTTTTTTTTCTTGCGTGTCATGTGAGGGGCTACGTACAAATCTGCCCCAATGGCTCCCAATTAGAACGCGTTGCAGTTCCCCTTTCCACCACAGATTGACGTTGTTAAATTGTGGAGGCGCTGTTGAGTTTGGGAGGTCTCAGGCACCTTCTTCCCTGCTTAGTGTCATGCAAAATCCAGGTGCAGGATTTTAATATATACTGCTTACTTTACTACTTAAAGCAGACCGAAAAATATTTGTTTATAACATATTTACAATTTTATTATTGTTTCAGTTGGTATATAGCCTATGTTATGGATAAATGTTTTGGTGGGTATCTGACCCACCTGCCCATACAGACTGCACCTGGAAGAGAGAAAAGTTTTTTTGAGGAGGTTCTCTTGGGATTGGGCTGTAAAACACTTTTTGTATGTAACATGAACCTTAATTTTCAAGAGAGCAATTGTTTGAGAGAAAGAGAATGGTGGAAAGAGTAGAGGTGAAGTGGACAGACTTGGGACCAGTCATTTTTAAAATCACAATTTGTTTCATTTTTTGTCTCCCCTGCCCTTAGTCTTAGTCTTAGAAAGTCCTATCTCTATGTTTTGTTTCTTTTGTTGTTGTCCAATTTTCCTCATCTAGCTCTGTTGTTTTCCAATGTCTCTTTCTCATTCCATCCCCTTTCAGCCAAAACTCTCATACTCCAGAGCCAAATGCATGTGGAGACATCTCTGTATACCCCCATCTATCTCTGCTTTCCTCCTGCCCTGCCTCTTTTTCCTTTTTCTTTACTTTGCTTTCGTTTCCTGTGCACAGAGGGGAAGCCGGCTGCCAGTTTTAGTCTGCCAAAGGGTTTATTCAAATTAGAAACGCTTCAGTCTTCTTATCCCTCTTCTCTACCTTATGCAAGCACTCACTCTCTCACCTGCTTTCCGTGGCTCCCGTCTTCCCTCAGAAGTCCCCAGAGCCCAGCTAGTTAAGCGGGACAATATTGTTGAGAACTGGGAGATGAGGGGAAGGAGAGGTTAGGAGGAAATTAGGGAGGGAGCAGCATGGAAGACGTTCAGATTTGTCTGGAGGGACCTGTTAGCCGTTTGGTTTCTCTTCCCTCTCACGTTCTCGGCTGGTTTAGAAGCTGTTATGAGTGTTTACATATTTCCCTTCTGTATGATTCCCTTCTTGCCTGACAGTAGTATAACATTAACAACTTGTGTGGTCTACAAGTTTAGTATGTCTTGATTCTATTTTGCATGTTTCACTCTTGAGTTTTTTCCCCCTCTTTGACTGACTGTCAGTCATCTGTCAATGAAGCAGATGGGACACAGAGATCAGTCAGCCCTGGTAATCATCACTGTAAAGTACTATAAGCTATAAATCTCTAGTATCCCACCTTTGAGCACAGAAATGTTTTATTGGTTTGGGGTCATATTTTGGAGATCATACTCTTTTAAACAAATTCACAAGCTGTGATTTTTTTTTAAAGGAACTCCAAGTGTGCTTCAATGTAATTTCCACAGAAGAAAGTTACAGGTTTGTAACTTTTGGAAGAACAATCCCTTTGAACAATCCCTTTGCAGTCAATATACTTTTGCATAGTTTGCATAATATTGTGGAACTTATATAACTGCAGTAGATGGCCAAAGGATCTGAAAAATGGCATGCATTATAAAGTTTAAGGGAATCCAAGGATTCATATAAACTAAACAAAGCAAAAGTAGACCAAATGGAATGGATTCATGTAATTATTAATAAGGCTTATTCAACTCTGGAAGCATATTGGACATGCTGCTTTGATTCCATTATATGACCAGTGAGAATGTGAATATTTTTATGCTGCTTAAAATGAAGAGTAACCCCATTCAAGTCATTATACAAATGAGCCAGGAGGCCTCAGCTGGGCCCCTAGGCCTGTCACATGCAAAGCAGGAGATGGGTTCTGTTTGTCAAATGAAGATATGATATCACATTAATACACACAGAGTAAGTGCTTCTAATCATCCAACTGCATTTGCATATATAATGTTACCTTAAATGATGGATTCTGTGGGTGATTTTTTTAATTGTTTTGAAAGTGTTCATGCAAAATACTTATTATTAGTATCTTTTGACATATTAAGGCCTTGAAGGCTTTGTGTAATAGTCTGCAATTTCCAGTATAACATGGCATTGGCTATTTATAGGCCCTTAATCCCATAAGTATTAGCCTTTGCCAGTCTTTACATAAGGGTTAATTGATAAAACAAGCCATAAATTCCACCCAGGCTCACAACTTCAAAACTTAGAGCTGGCATTGATTTGCCTAGGCCTCCTAATCACTCAGAATGGACTTCTATAATCATTAGAGCACTTGTGTAGATTTGTAATTGCAATGTACATTGTAATTAAGCATGAGACTATTGCCTTAATCACAATTCAGGTTCAGTGACAGTATAGTCATAGAGTTTTCCCTCACATTGACTGCAAGTGTAGTGTAGGCCATATTATTTGGAGCCAAATGGTTTTATTAAGAATAAATAGTATGAAATTGTATAAAATCAAAAGAATATACTATTACTTGTCAGTAAAACAACTTATGTTTATTAGAAAATAATCTTGCAAAAACATACATAACACAAAATGATAATTATATCAAGTCCTTATTTCATGTTATGCAGTAGTTTGTGTTGTTTATGTATGATTTATTTGCTTTGAGTTTATTGCTCCACTCTGGTAAGCCAACAACTGCCTGGGTTCTAATCTTTTTCTCTATGTGAAATTAACGTTTGCATAAATAATTAAATAATTATCTTAAAGAATTATACGTTGTCTTGGGCTACTTGCTTTTGATTGATGTCTGTTTATGATTCGTTCCGCTTAGAAATTCCTACAACATTTCTTTCCTGATAATATATCAATTTATCAGGAGAGGTTTTATGTTAATTTCCGCCCTCCCCCATACAAATACCCATCATAGTCCAATACCATCTCGAGCTAATTAAGCAAGTGTTAATTAAAAAATGCTGGAGAGTATGAATGCGAAGAATTGTTATGGAAACGTTGAGGTTAATCAAGCTTTCAAATTATTGATAACATCCTGAGACCGGTGATCGATCGGGAAGACATTAAGAGGCGAAATAAAGCAGATATTTGTGCGAGCGAGAGAGAGCACGCGTGCGAGAGAGTTTATGTGAATGTCGCAGTATTTTATGCCTTGTGTGTTTTTGTCAGATCTAATTTTCTTACTCTGCCATCCATTTTTTGTAACCTATTAACGGAAAGTTTCTCATTGAGTGCTTGCAATCACATACATATTTTGTCCCAGACCTGTGCGCCTGCTGAATTGAACATGACTCTCTTTATTCTGCAATGGAAAAATCACACTCGCTTACAGTTATGCAAAGGCCACTCGGTTAAGTCTTTGGAAATTAATATTTCCTCGTCCCCTCTACATGCTCTCATTCAATCCAGCAGGCGGTAGTTGTGCTTTATACTAGCTACTTCACCCCTTTTGTGTGTGTGCTTGTATGACGTGTAGCTACTTGCAGGCCAGCTTCATCATTCAGCCAGCGATAGGAGCAATTTACCCATAAAGTGGCGCTTTCGGCCATAAATAATATTCAAGTCGGTCTATTGTTAAGTGAAAAGTTGACTGGTGTTTGATATTTTTTTCTTTTTTCCTCCTCCTCCTTTTCCACGGCGACCTCGGGTTAGGACTCATACATCACGGGATGACAGCTATAGAAAGGCCCTAAATTAGCAACTAAATCGAATATTGATCAGCTATGTGCGGCCCTTCGCGTCGCGGTTCCTTGCCGTTTCTCCAGTGGAGAGAGTGAAGAGAGGTGTACGGGAGGAGGGGTGAAGCAGTGGCTGTCTCTCTGTGTTGTTGTTTTGTGTATCAGCGATGTGAGACTTATACAATGATTTCAGGAGAACCAACTTTGTTGAAAAAATGGAGTGCAATCTGTTGAGATTCATCTCGAGCAATTCGAATTTTGGCGTCCTTGTGGCATTTGGCTAAACTTTTTAACATGTTATAGTAAGTAGATCTGTAATCAGTTTGATAAATAATGACAATGTTAATTTTTAATGACCCAAAAAGCGCTTAAAGGGATAGTTCAATCAAAAATGAATATTCTGTCATCATTTACTCACCCTCATGTCGTCCCAAACCTGTATGAGTTGCGTTCTTATGTTGAACATAAAATAATATTGAAGATTTCTGGTAATCAAACAGTTAGTGGTTGCCATTGACTTCAATAGTAGGAGAAAAAAAATACTATGGAAGTCAATGGCAACCACCAACTGTTTGATTACAAGCAATGTTCAATATTATTTTATGTTCAACATAAGAAAGCAACTCATACAGGTTTGGAACAACACGAGGGTGAGTAAATGATGACAGAATTTTCATTTTTGGGTGAACTATCTCTTTAAGTGCCGTAGGCCTATTGCTATGGTTACCTCTCCAGGCCAAAGCGACCAATGTTCGCGAGCGTCGATTTACCGCCAGGTGAAAAGAGGCGCTCTAATTTTTGATCGAACTTTTGTGATTACTAGTTACACACAAAACGTTTATTCTCTTTTAGCTAAATCAAACAAGTCGTTTCAGCTCCTTTGTGGTATGCTAACTATACATCATCGTTAGGCTACTCATATTGCATAATTTTAATCAATATATGCAAAAATAATTATGCACGCCCAGCATCTCAATTAAGATCAGCTTAATTTGCCTTCATTTATTAATGACTGAGTGACAGCAAGCGTGGTCGCTTCTAAGCACTCTCTTTCTTTTAGAAAGCAAACTTTATATTATCCAATTATCAATTCAGCCATGCAAACAAACCCACTCATCCATTTATCTGTCCGCACATCGACATGGTCTTCCTTCATCTCCCTTTCATGTGAATGCTTCCCTAGCATCTATGTTGAATATGAATTTCTTGCTCAATGAATGCTGATTGGCAGTGTGTGTAAATAGTCGTTGCATCATATTGATGTTCTCGCGCTTTTTCTCTTAGACAGCGTTTAATGAAACGATCCAGAGACCTCTCGCGGGAAGGCGCTGTGTCCGGGGTATTGCCGTCCAAACCCAAGGCCGCAGTGTAGGTGGTCAAGGTCATACAAGGTCGCTCACATGAGCCCACTCGTCCTCTTTTTACCAAAGGGCCGGATTGTCAGGGTTGCCGAGTCCAGATCAAATATCGAGTGGTGCCATCATGGTAGAACAAGCAGAGCACAGAACCGCGAAGTGTTGGAGATTACAACAGGCTATTTGTAATGGATGCTCCTGAAGTGGAGTGCTAAATGAGGCCTCAAATATTTATGTTGTTCACTCGAGAGATGTGTCCGGGCCATACTGCCCCGTGTATCATCTCCCACATCGAATACTGACCTTTGACACTGGACACCTTTATTTAAAAATCTGTCAAAATTCGTCAATTATTCGAACGTGCACATAAATCATGGGCTGCAACTGCAGTTTTCAGTGGGCTGGAGATTTAAGCACCATGGACAGCGCACTGCTTTCGCCTAAACCAAAATATCTCACTTTATTTATCATTCAATTTTTAGTCCTTTACTCAGTCTGGTATTTCTCTACTGTTTTACATGTTTACCTAGTCACCAGGACCGCACTGCATGCGTGTCTTGTAGAGCTCGAGCTGAAATTCGTCACGCACGTGTGGAAATTGTAGAATATTTGATATGCACGCGTTTTTGTTTTTTTGCATGTTGTTTCCATCAGAAAATTCATAGCGTGCTTGTAGATGCCCTAGCCGCTCATCAGCGACGTTCGTGGCAAACACTTTTAGAACTTCGCTTGAGGACAATTCCGGCAGCCATCTGTTTCTGGCTGAGGCACGCGCACGGGGCAGGAAGCGCAATTAACAAATTTTGAAGGGGAAAGGTGTTTGTCAGCCAGTAAGGTCGTTGCTGGGAATGTGCACCACTTTATTTATTTTCATTATCGCTCCCACTTTCCTTGAGAGCGAACAGAAGGTAAGAAAACACGTTATTTTCCTGTTCCTTTTTTTCCTTTCCTGGCAAAGTGCCGTGATCCTTGCTTTTGCAATTCCGATTGTCAACACGATACTTTTTCTTATTATCACTCCCTGAAACAAGGTCCACCGTATTTTCCTAGCATTCCTTGGCGCTATTTACCCCATCTGAATTGGACGTTAATAGCTAGTGAAAGTGCTATGTCTGTCTGTCTTTCTGTCTGTCTGTCTGTCTGTCTGTCAGTAAAACATCAGTATAACTGATTAATGAGCATCTCAGTTATATTCAAGGCCCTGTGGTGCAAATATGAAGTCTAGTAAAGTATGAATAGGGATCTGGAGGGAGATAAAGGCGTTCCCACATAGTGGAATATTTGTGGTGCCCTCACAAAACGAGAAGTGAATCAGAGAGAATCACTGCAGAGTAAGTAAAGGAAACCAATACCCCACTGGGTGAAGTAATACAAACAGAGAGCCAGATTATAAGGAGGGGGATGAAGTGACTGAGAATGAGAGAGAGAGAGGGAGAAGGAAGGGATGAATGAAAGGTAATTGCATTAGAAAGTAAAGAAGGCCAGAAGGAAGGAAATGATTAGAGGAAAAGAGACTGATAGCCGATAGAGAGAGAGTGGGAGAGATGGACAGAGAGAGAGAGAGAGAGAGAAAGAGGGTGGAGTGGGGTTGTTCATTTACTCCTTTCATTCAATACACACTGACACTCCCTCAGTGTCAATACAGAGGGTTTTCGTGTCTCCTCTAAGCACACTGTCTAGGTAACTTGTCTCTATTAGTTGTTGTGCTGTATGTCTGAAAGAGTATACTTCGAATGTATTGGTATGTATTAGTATTTTATTTAGTATTATTTGTGTTCTTGAAATTTCACTCAATATATTGGATATTATATATTTAGAAGTAGCATAATCACCTTTAAACTGACTATATATAAAATACATACTGTTATATTTATATACTTTATAATACATATCACATCATACATGTAACAAATTCATGTTAAATCACTTTGCATAATAAATGTATATAGTAAAGACACATACTATATATATATATATATATATATATATATATATATATATATATATATATATATATACACACACACACATGTATATGAAACTTTTACAAATTATTTTGCATATAATACATTTAGAAGTGATTTAGCATAAATTACTTTGTAGGTGTATTACTTGTATATCATTATTAATATTAATATTATTATTATTATTATTTATATCTAAAACCCTAATTTGGTGCATTTTCTTTTAACAAACCATTTAGAATCCCCAAAACATGTTGTAAAAGCATGTGATGATCAAGAAAGACTCAAGACAGACCACTGGCCTCTGACCCTCAACAGTCATTTTCCTCTTCAGCATCATAATCTCACCTCAATCCTACATTTGCATTTGAGGTAATTCATTAATTTTGGCAACTGCGTAGTATGAAATAACAGTAATCCCACCAAGCGCTGAATGTCTTTTCTCTCTGTGTCTTTGCTTCTTCTCGTTCTCCTTTTGTCATTGACCTTTGGACCCCATCTCTGTCTGCATATTGACTGTTGGACTGCGAGTCACTTGAGCTAGCTGTCGATACTTACCTGGTTTACACACCCTGAGAGCTGTGGTCTTCAAGCAGACACGGTGAGAGTAGTGGAAAAGAAACACATGCTGGATGAGCATGAAGAGAGAGAGTCATTTTATTATATAATTTTGTGTCATACAAAAAAAGTGTAAATAAACCACAAATCTCTGTTTATGATTATTCACCAAGGTTTTATGAAAATGTGTAAACTCACAGACATTTGCAGTGACCTTTGCAGTGCGAGCCTTTATACGTCACTTCTACGGTGCACAGCTCTATTCAACGCCTGTTTTACAGTCCACTCCACCTTCTTCATGCTCTACCTCTCACTCTTTCTCTCCCTCTTTCCTTTTTACTCTTTTCATTTCCTTTAATCTCTCACTCCCTCCTCTTTCTCCCTCCCTGTCACTTTGATTTCCCTATCCACTGGCCCGGCTCTCTGTGTGCATGAGTCTGTGCAGGTCTGTAAGTGAGAGCAGGGGGACGGACTGTTAAAATATGTTTGTATTCACAAATGGCTGTTGTTGTTTTGGTCTATACATCTGACAAAAAAAATGATGCACAATTAACATGCATAAATTAAAGTCTGCATCTCACTAAACCTGATTGTGACTGATGTTATGAATTACTAATTATCCTGCCCCATAATGTCACATGTATAGACCAGACTCTCATTCTTGGTCATGCTTTTGTCTCTAGTATGTGAGAATAGCTGAGAAAGAGCCATGCGTGTCTCATTGAATGTATGCATCTATATTAGAGTAGACAGTGTCTGCATGGGCCACAGAAATCCTGGGAGAGAGAAGGACAGAGCATCAGCGTGCGGGTGTTGGGGTGCATGTGTGTGCGTGCATGTGGATGGGGGGAGAGGCAAAGGGTCCCCCTCTTGTAGACAGTTTGACTGATGACATGCATTAAACAGTTAATCTGTCTGATTGAATGTTTGCTTCCTCCAAATTGAAACATTAAACAACAAGGCGAGAAGCGGGAGGGAGGGAGAGGCCGAGTTAAGCCTGGGATACGGCTTCATCTACTCCCCAAATCATGCAAAGAACCGACTGGAATATATAATATCGTCCTGTGAGTGAAGGAGAGCGAGAGCAAGAGGAAGAGGGAGATTGGAAGGGACAGTGCATGTGTGTGTGTTGCAGGAAGGGAAAGGGAATAAGTTAAGGCGAAAGAAGCTGTATAGGAGCAAACAATGAGAATGAAGGGATGGTGAAAGATGAGAAGAATGGTAGTGAAGATGAAGGAAAAGGAGAGGGATTGATATGAAGGATGTGGGATTATACTGAGAAAAAAGAATGCGAGACTTGGAAATTCTGATATTTATCACTTTGTAACCTGAAAGTTTTTGCCCTCCTAGTTTTGTCATAGCATTTCAATCTGTGAAGTGAAGTGATCGCTTCGGATGGACCTCTTTAAATGTCAAAACTCAATTAAACAGTTACAAACAAAAATAGTTAAGTTTTTTTCTACATTATTGTTAGAGTGCCAAGTATGTTGCTAGTCATTCTCTTTTTGCTTTTTACCCCAGTATATATTGTGCATATATAATGCACTGGAGAAATCTACCTGCAAAGCTACAGTACTGTGAAAAGTTTTCAAAAACAATATCATTAATATATTAAACCATTTTTGCTATCCTTTGCCTATAAAACAAATTTTTTCAAAGGTATGTGTTTATAAGACAGTTTTCCATGTATATTTCTCCAAGCATCTTGAAGATGTATACACAGTTTAGTCTCTAATTTTTTTGTTTCTCCATGTAATCCCAGATGGGCTGAATGATGGTGAGATCAGATCTCTCTGTGTGTGGACTCC
This sequence comes from Carassius auratus, assembly GCF_003368295.1. NCBI lineage: Eukaryota > Metazoa > Chordata > Actinopteri > Cypriniformes > Cyprinidae > Carassius > Carassius auratus. The sequence continues at coordinate 5,025,121 of NC_039283.1, forward strand.
TTGTGCACACACAAATGTCATTGAAGTGTTACAATTAACTGAAGGTTATGTAATGTAAACTGACACTTTCTACAGGCACACTAAATCCAAAGTTATAACTCAATGTCTGATAAATATATATATATATATATATATATATATATATATATATATATATATATATATATATATATATATATATATATATATATATATATATATATATATATAGCCTTTCACAGACGATTGTATATCAGAAATGTAGAACATAAATATTATTTTTATACTGCATGATTGCAATGTATGAATATACATATATTCACAGCACTCTGTTTAGAATGATGAAATAAATCAAGGGCAGGAGAATCCAGACCCTGAAGTAAATCTGAAAACCAGTTATGATCATTTCCCCCTTAATCCTTGAGGAGTTTATATGTGACTTTTATATACAGTGTATAAGTCTTTTATTCCTTAGGCTACGAATTTGGCCAAATAACAGCCTCTTTTTTCCTTTTCTGTCATCACCTGATCTTTTTTTTTTTTTTTACTTCTATTGTAGCTGGATAATTGCAGAATGCCACACGAGATGACGGATTGAAGACCAGATGAGCCTATGGATGCTCTCACATCAACGAACATGAAAAAGCAGAGCGATCACAACATAAATAGACAGATTGCAGGATGGATGAATTGATAGATCTTTTAGAGAAGGTCAAACTTCTGTGCTCACACTCTCAAACCATCGTGAAAAGAAGAGAAATTGATTGCCGCTCACAAAAGGGTTGAAATGACCAAGAAATTATTTTTCTGGGCAATGAACATTGTGAGTGAGAGAGAGAGGGAGAGAAAGGGGGAAAATACCCAGCCTCTTTGTATGAATTGTCTCAAAAGTAACTATAGTCATCTTCAAGATGTTGCCAGTGTTCTGGTCAAATGGCCTTGACCAGACCAGAGCGGTTTTGAGTTTCGGTACCTCATCTGAAGTTTGTCCTTAAATGTAGCCTTCACATTTTGCCAAAGGAGATAGCCATGATGTCATCATTTCACCTGTCAAGAGTCTGTCAAAGTTACCTTGGAGACAACTGGCACTCGTGGAACCCTAGTGCCCCATGGCACAAGCTTTCGATTGTGGATATCACAGTTCCTCGATTGATGGATGCCTCCAATCCACACTATATTACCCTGCTGGGGTGCCACTGAAGACATCTAACACCCCCCACCCCTTCCCACAGTGTAAATAAAGACATCTAGGGGGAAAAAATGAATGCTTCTTTAATCATATGACGTCTGTGTGCACCAAGCCGTTCAAACGGCGCGCCACTAATGGACTGCTGATGAATAGACAAAGGGAACAACCATCCACAGTGAGCAGAACAAATAGGCCTCCAGCACAAATGGAGATGTAAGTGAACCCACTCACTCACGCTTAGATATGTAGATTGGGGTTCAGTTGATCACACCCTCAGACAGAGATGAATATACGGGCTCGTGAACGAATAAATACGTCGAGCCTTATTGTGAGCTCACTGAAAGGCCATTACCACGAATCCGCATGCTAATCATAATTAATCACTTACTTATTAAGCGTTAATTGCGCTGCGCAAATGTGTCCTCGCCCAGAAATGCCCCGGTATTGAAGTTGCTGGGCCTAGACATGGCAATATTAATTTATTCTTACTTATTAATTTCCCTAATTAAAACAACAAGACCTAGACATATAAGTGTATTCTTTGTGTAATAAATGAGGGTTTTGAAAAGCAAAAGCAAGTCAAGCGTGTCACTGTACAAATCGTAAATCATCTTCTAGGCCGGGGGTTGATTCATTCTCTTCATCATTTCTGAGCCAAACAAACACATTAAGATGGCACCCAAGTCTGTATGCACATCCTTACAAAAAAATAAAAAATCATTTTGATAAACGTTTTTTTCTCCTAATAGAACTTGCTGATCTCTTTCCACTAAAGCTTAATCATCTATCTAATAGGATCAGGATGCATTACTGCTTTGCAGGCCTCTTTGAAACTAACAATACCACTTTTAGGGAGAGTTTGCCACTCATTGGAGCAGAAATTGTTTAATCTAGACCCAAACTGTTGGCATGTTGCTACAGTCTAGTTCTTGGTTGTGGGTTAACTTAATGAGTGTCCACTGGTTCCCCCCCGTCTCGTTTTTCTCCATGCATTTTTATCGGTTTCCTCATTTCTTTTTCTCCATTTCCAAAATGGTCCACCTGAGCGGGCTAAGGGAGGGTGGGGTGCCGTAATAGCGCTAATGCCCAGTAATACGGGCCAGATATTATAATCTAAGCGCTGTCACAACGCGTTAGCCGCCGCAGACTGACGTGTCAATGCTAGTGAACGCAGGTGATATAGCGGGGCAGGAAGCGCGGCCTGGTAATCGTCTAACACAGACACGTTTATTTTGAGTGTCGCTCTCTCCCTCATTCTTCCTCCCTCACATTCACACACAGTCTTTCTCTAGGATTTGAGCGCGTGAAGGCTAACGACCCGTGCGCGCTCCTGCGGTCACGGTGCGGTGCGCGCTTCGTTGGTGATTTATGCGTGTGTGTAATTGAGTGTTAATAAAATGTTGTCCGTAGCGCGTGTAATTGTGTGTTCTAGACTTTCTGTGTGCGAGCGTGGATGTAATTGGGTGTTATCGATGTGGCGTGCGCATCTGTGTGAGTAAGGGTAACTTCGGGCTGGTCGCGCGCGCGTATACATGCCTTTTCTACAGGTTCTGTTCTCGTCTCGTTCTCGTGTTCCATGTGTCTTAGAGCCCTTTACCAGACCGAAGACGACGTATACACTAGAGGGCCTTCTGTGGGTTGTATCAGCACATTTGTATGGCTCAGTCGAAGTCTCTATGCTAACTTTGGCCAACTCATTTAGTTCTGACAACAGAACGATTTGTGACCCTGGACCACAAAACACGTCTTAAGTCGCAGGGGTATATTTGTAGCAATAGCCAAAAAAACATTGTATGGGTCAAAATTATTTGTATGTTATAATACGTTTCTTTTATGACAAAAATCATTAGGATATTGAGTAAAGATCGTGTTCCATGAAGATATTTTCTAAATTTATTACCGTAAATATATCTAAACTTAATTTTTGATTAGCAGTATGCATTGCTATTAACTTCATTTTGACAACTTTAAAGGCAATGTTTTTTGTATTGAGTCGGACTCGCAATCGAAGGGTTGTGAGTTCGAGTCTCAGGTTGGCAGGAATTGTAGGTGGGGGAGTGCATGTACAGTGCTCTCTCCACCTTCAATACCACGACTTAGGTGCCCTTGAGCAAGGAACTGAACCCCCAACTGCTCCCCAGGTGCCGCAGCATAAATGGCTGTCCACTGCTCCCTTAAAAAATCTGCTCTGCTCTGTGTGTTCACGGTGTGTGTGTGTTCACTGATGTGTGTGTGTGCACTTTGGATGGGTTAAAAGCAGAGCACGAATTCTGAGTATGGGTCACCATACTTGGCCGTATGTCATGTCACGTCAGCTGAATATCAGTGCAGTTGTGTGAATCGACTGTAGTGCTGTGCAGTGTGCTGATATTCATTAGGCCTACTGCAGAATTAATGTGATATCGTTGTTAATATAACTTCATTTCCACATTTCATATATAAAAAAGGTGGTGTTTTTATTCTCTGCAAACAAAATGATTTCCAAATGAAGCCAAAATGACTAAAATGCAGTCAGTAACAGCAAAGTGGAGTGGAGTGACAAAAATTTCCACTCACCCACTCAAAGCATTCAGTCTGCTCCAGTTCCACTCCTGGATTTACATTTCTCCACTTGTAAGAAAAAAAAAAAACACTCTGTGAGTGATCCTGGACTAACTATGATCTTGCTCCACTCACATAGTCTGGTCTGAAAACACTGTTAGATTTACGGCTCAAATTATAAGATTGAAGCCAACTTGTTAGAATTGTTATATTTTATTTAATTTGTTAGAAATATGTGAAAAAGTGTACAGTTTGAAGTTATTATTCACACATTTAAATACTATTTATTAACTCACTAATCAAACAGTTGTTTTTGCAGTACTTGTTATGGTGATCACAGTAAGTGGTTCTAAGTGACTGCTTTTCAACTCTGTGTCTTAAAGTCAACCTCATAAAAGCCAGCTTTTTAAAGCTACCACCACTACTTTAAATCTGTTAAAGGGATAGTATAAAAATGTTTTTTTTTTTTAAATTCATCCTCATGTCACACACTTGTACTATATTGAAAAATACATTCTAATGAATGTTCAAACAAAACCATGTCTGGTCCCAGATTGCATTCAAGTATGCAGATAATAGTGTACATTGCAAGATAATAATGTACTATATTTTCTAATTTGTAGAAGAAAACATTGTCAAATTTGCCCCAATATTTAATAGATAAAAATGCAAGATGCAGGAAATATATAGAACACAATGACTCATGGATGTTGCAGATGGGTGCATGTGCAAACTAGTATGTTACAAAGTTTGTGAGAGAGGATAAAAAAGAGCTTTGTGCTGTGATTGTGGGGTGTTTGTGTGACGCAGCGGTATACAGTATAATACAGTATACCAAATTGTGCTAAAAAGAGAACATCTGATTGGCTAAAGAATTTGACTATATCCAGTCATTTCTATTAAATATAAAATATATTATTATATTATAGTTATAGTTTTATTATTATAGTTTTTTTTACAATTTGTGTTTTGTCCTATATATTTTAAAGACTCATGAAATGTATGATGTATTTTGTGCGCATCTGAAGTAGAACATAACAGAACATACAGGTGCAGGTTAGTTGGTTTTGTGTGTGTGTGTGTTTGTTAAAGAGTGTGCATGGTTTGGGGCCTGTTTAATTGATGTGGGCTGAGCATCGATCCCCCCCGCCTGGCCTAATGAAGGCCTGATTGGTTTGTGAGGGCTGGCTGGTTCTGCTCAGCTGCCTGGGCGGCCCGTACTAATCCACAGCACAGCGCATTAACACACTCAATCCACCATCACTCTCTTTTGCCCCATCCCAATCTTCCTTTCTTAGATTCTTTTCTAAGCTGCCTATTCATTCTTTTTTTTCTCTCTTTAACCTTTTTTCCCGAAAGTATTTTTTTTTCCATTTCAAAAAGTTTTACAACTATAGAAATGAATTGTACTTTTGACAACTAAATTTAATATGATGTAAAGCTCAATTTTAAGGCAGAAACAAAAATGCCTTTGTATTGACCTCTGTTAATCACATGACCAGCTGAATACTGCTCTGAATACTGAATTTTTTTATTTATTATGTAATGTTATAATAAATTATAATGGCAGTAACTGATCTGTACCATACCATATTATTTTATGTTCTACAGAAACATAATTTCCAACAACTCTGTGAACTACAAGAAGAAGCAGCCTACTGCTATTGACAAAAATCTCCCAGGGACTGAAGGTTCTTTGGTTTCCCAACATGCACTGCAGGTTTGAGTTCTTCCTCACAGTGTTTACATGATGCTGAGTTTCATATTTGCCACAAATTGCCAGTCAGGACAGTTGAGAGACTTTACTGATGCAACACACAATATGTAAATATGTAGGATATGTACATTTTATCATTTAATAACACTATAATAGGATAATTGGTGTTAATTTGATTGGTTATCATTTTGTTGCAAATTAAATAAATGCATAAATACAATACATTAAACACACACTATTGTTCAAATATTTGAGGTTGGTAAGATATATATTTTAAAGTTTTAAAATGTAATTTGCTCCAGTGATGTAAAGCTGAATTTTCAGCAGCCATTTGGTGCTCAAGAAACATTTCTTATTATTATCAGTTGAGAACAGATGTGCTGCTTAATATTTTTGTGAAAACTGTGATACATTCTTTTCAGGATGGTTCAGACTTTATTTGAAAAATAAACAGTCATTTCAAATCAATTTGATGCATCCTTTCTGAATAAACGTATTAATTTCTTTAAAAAAACATTTTTATTTTACATTTACATTTTAAATCTTTTTTTTAATTTTTTTTTATAAGATTTATCTCCTGTTTAAAAATATTAAATATCTTTTATATATTGCAAGGGCTAGGTAACTTTTTGAGCACAACTTTCTGTTTTAGTGTGTATTATCTGATTTATCTGATGTTCATGTGAAGTTATATTCCCCCTCACTGTTGATATCATAATTTGTTGTCACACATAATGCTTTTTGTCAGGTACACATCTGTTCTCATAAATCTCATAGTGGATTCACACTGTTAAAGAAGCTGACAGCCCAGTTACAGAAAGCTGGTGGCAGATCTTGGGGATTGGTGGCCGTGATATGGTTTCCACATCAGACTGACTCACAAAATTTGTCAAAGCAATCTCCCTGGTGCTTTCCTCTCTAGAGGTGTCTCAGTTTTGCCACTTCACTGGTCAGTAAATTTTGATCCTCCAGCTTTTTCGATGAGTTTTTGCTTTTATCCAGCCTTTCCATTTATATCAGTTCTTTATTTTTGACACTAGCTTTCACTTGTCACTTGTTGATACCGGGGCTCATATCTGATCCAGCAACCCTTAAAAATCCCCTCAACTGAAAATCTGCTAATATTAAATACATATATTACAAAATAATTACAGAAAACTGAAACTTTTAAGCCTGTTATGTTCAGTCACAATGACCTTTGTCAGTTTGCCTGATTGTCATCTCCCAAACACTTATTTATCCACTCTTTAACACTAAATGTAAAGCTTATTTGAACATGTATTTTCAACATTTATCAGCTTGAGTTTTCCTCTTTAAACAAGAAAAGCAATTAAGAAGAGGTTTTATTTGTAATGGTGGACTGCCAAGAGCCAATGTGTTCATTTAGTTATATGAATTCAATAAAATGAAACGGGGAGCAGGTCTAATGCAAACTGCAATGACAACACTAAATCTGCAAACACATTACATGCTGAACATGTGATAGAGTGCCAATGATAATTCTATATATATATACACCAAAGATTATACCAGAGGTATATACTCAAAGGTTGAGATTGTCTTGCATCATGTGTCAGGCACGTGAACAGCTTACAGTAGACTGTTATCATTCATACAGATGGCTGTGATGTGCATGTTAGTGGTTGTGTATGTTGGCCCGTATGAGTGTGTCATTGTGACTGAGTGACAGTTTACTACAAAGACATGCCACACACGTACCCGTCCTGCCTTGTATCTGTGAGTCCACACAGCATATCAACCAAGCTGTGCAATGGCCACCTTTGTTATCTGTCACTCTCTGTCAGTCAACAAGCTGGCAGAAACGCTCTGAATGCTGTACCTGGGCCAGCTTGGCCATCGGTGTAGTGATATTTAAGAGTAAGAATTAGCCACAAGACCAGCTTCAAGGTCATCACATGTGGAAAACTCCACAGATGTTGGACTCTTATTTAGAAAGCCTGGTAGTGTATTGCTGGTGGTCTTAAAGTTGACATGAAATTAATGTATTTTTGCACTTAATCCATGTTGCTGGTCTCATTCTGCACAATACTAATTTTCACCTTCATAATCTTCACTCAAAAAAAAGTGTAGTGCTACATTTTTGTGGGTTTTTTTTCCCCCCACAATATGTTGAGCACAATTTCCGTTTAATTCTGACTTTGAAGGATAGATCAATGACTTTAGTGGTTTATAATTCTGAAAATACTTGAGTGAATAGAGTGTAAATCTGTTCTTCAGCGCTAGCTTATCTGTTGCTGTTTTTTTAAGAAAAAAACACAAACCTTATACAATCACCACACAATTACTGTGCCATTTTCTTTCTGTCAGAGGTGACATGAAAAGCTCTCAGTGGTTTTTAATACTGTTACAACATTCAGTTTCCCCTCAGATGGCACAATAGCAGCTTTAGTGTTCAGTCCTTCAGCAACTTTTTTTGCTTATCATTGCAGTCAATGACTGAGCATATTTGAGTGGATGCTGTCTGAAAGCACCAATAATGTTTTATTGGATTTAGATTGTAAAGCAGAGCAGATATGGCTCTACATCACCTAAGTGTGTTTATAATGTTAGTTTACTGTGGTATAATGCTTAAAAATAAGCTTCAGTGTTTCACTTAAACAACAAGGAGACAGCCACTGATAGAGGTGTGGGTCGTCACAGCTGTCAATCACTCAGAAGTCAGGTTTGTCATTTTAGTCAGTTCTGGTTTCCAAAAACTTTTTTTCACACACACAAACACACTGTCAGATAAGCACTCACTCACACACACACACAGTGCTAAGTGGTGTGTGTTTACAGCTTGTTCATTTCCACTCTGCAACTGTTGGCTAAGAGAGTAGGGGCAAGAGAGGGAGAGAAAAAGCAGGTGATCGGAAGAGAGAGGGAGGGCCGACGGGCAGTGTTTTTGTCCTGAAGAGAAATAGCCCTCTAGCTTGTAATTGGAGGCAGAGAAAGAGAAAGAAGAGGGAGGGAGCGACAGCAGAAATTGCTTGGCTGGGGCTGTGTGGGATGATAGTGTTTTTGACAGGTAAATAAGGCTGTGATTGTCGACAGTTACACTGCACCTTTCTGACCCCCACACACACTGGCCTCCTCCATCTATATTTCACTCTGACACGCGTGCTGACTGCCCCTCTCTCTTTCTCCTTCTCTCTGTCCCCCTCTATTCCTTTCTGTCTTGTAATCCCTCAATCCTCTTTTCTAGTTCTTCCTTTACTTGCGCTTTTATTGTGTTTCTTTATACGCAAACCCCAGGATACAGCACATGGAAGCTCTCATCTTACATTTTAAACTGATTTACAAAAACAAATTCACTTGTACACCATCACGCAATGCGCAGAATGACTTTTTTGTAGGTCTAGAATTCATGAAAACTTCATACCACTTCATGAAAATAGCTAATGCAAAATGATAACCAAAGCTTTATGATACAATCATCACAATATTCTGCAGTGCTCAGGTTATTTCATGTTGATTGACAGACAGACAGACAGACAGATAGATAGATAGATAGATAGATAGATAGATAGATAGATAGATAGATAGATAGATAGATAGATAGATAGATAGATAGATAGATCATATTGTTTTCTCTTCTCTGTGCAACCCCTGATATCTCTTCTTCCCTTTTTCCCTTCTTCCATCCCTTCCCATCCTCTTTTATCAAGTCAACAACCGTCTCTCCCCCTCCCGCTCTGTTCTGCCCTTGCCTCCCTCCCTCTCTGTTCTGCCCTTGCCTCCCTCCCTCTCTCTCTCTACCTCTCTCACTTCAATCTCAAGTGTTTTCAATTTTATTCTAGAGTGGAATTAACTACCCCCGATGTCAAATTGCCGACGAAATCGATAATAATATCTTTACAAAAGAGGATATTCCAGTCTCTCGCGTCGGCTTTTGAAAAATGGAAAATTTAGCCGAGATTGATTCATTAGTTGACACGTTATAGGACGGTATAAGTATTGATCGCGGCCTGTCATGTCCCATCTCGGCTAATCGAAGCTGAGGCGCTCTGTCGATGGGCGCATTTTTCATAATTCCAACGCCGGGAGAGAGACTAGCCGACGGAGGAGACTGCAAGGCACTGAGAAAAGGAGAGAGTGTATGGGGCGAAGGGGGGCAAAAAGAAAGATAGACGGAGAAGAGATGGCTGTGGGGAAATAGGCAGGGGGCAAAGAGGGGATAAGTGAGAAATAGAGTGAAAAAGAGGTATGGGGTAAAAGGGAAAAAACACGAGCCGCGTAATTTTTTTTCAAGCATTTACGGAAAAGCCCCACAGCTGACAGGGTGAGCTGGGGGTGTTTAGGGGGAAAGGCAATTTTAATAGTGCAGGTATTGGGGCGTAAATAATTAATGCATTAACTAATTAAATACAAAACGATGCGAAAACGAGATGGGATGGAGAACACGACAGGAAAGAGAGTGACGGCCACTCGTGCACCTCTCGAGAAGGATGGGGTTTAATAGCAGGAGCTGAGGCTTGGAGGTGTGAAAATGGTAAGATCGGATGAGAAGGCTGAGTGAACGGTGGGGGGAAATAAATAGAAATCGAATGGTTTGAGTTCGGGAAAGAAGTTCTGAGGCGGAAAAAAATATATATAGGGAGAGTGAAAGGCGATGACGTTGATTGAGAAACTTTTGATAGTTGTTCAGCCTGAAAAGTTGTTTTAAAGGGCCCCCGTCTCACCTCTTATGTGTGGGTCACTCAGATTACCACAGATCGGCCATTTCAGCTCCGATCACTGTAATGCATCTGCTCTTAAGGTTTTTTTTTTCTTTGGTTATAAAGTACAACGTTTTTTTGTGAGCTTTTAAGACGAGGAGGATGCAACTGGATAAGAGAACAAACCTCTAGACCTCATCACTTTGACGGCGTTCTTTAAGGTGTACTCAGTCTTTTTCTTCTCAATAACAAAAAAAAAAAGTTTTAGAAAAAGAAATAAGGGCACATTTATCTATTAAAATCGTCTTAAAATTATGTATTCTCAAATGAACGAGATCCAATAATATCAGTAGCCTAAAAAAAAGCTGTTTTACTTTACATAGATCTTATGATTATCTCCACAATGCCCTTGTCATCAGAATTTTTTTCTTAGGCCTTTTCATCATGGTGAAAAGTTTTGGCTGCTTGAGTGTCAGTATAAGTCTCTATTAATTGGATTGCGCAACACAGAAAATATGGGTGCATTTTTAAAAATATGTTTAAAATATGTTTATATATAAAGCAGATATTTGATCCTGGCTTGCACCTCTCATTACTGTAATGTTGTCACAGATCTTAGGTCATATTTATATGCTTATACCACCAGACAGAGAGGGGAAACCTTTCAATTGATCATGCATGTCCACTCTATCCTATTACGGTCTTCCATTATTCAATTAAGCTTGTGATTTCTGGCCAAACTCTGGACTGGAGCAGATGTTAGATGCGGAATGAACTCCTTTATCAAAAAAAGCCCACTAAGCATATATGTCGTTGACACCTCAAATTGTTAGAATTTATTTATTTTTTATTTTTTGTGGATGGGGGGTTATATTAACAGATTGCATGGTCTTCAAACATTTATTAAACTGACAACAGTTTGGAAGCAGTTAAGGTAAAGAAAAAAGATTATTGTTAAATTAATTTGGATATTAATTAAGCCACTGAAGACCAAAAATAATGAGTGGATGAGTTAAGGCAGATAGAAGTGATGGATTCGGATTATATTCAAGAGAGGGATGGTGAAAGAAGAGAGTGTAGATGTGTGCGGTGGATGGAGAAACGGAGGGGGTGAGTGGTCTTGGTACTTGGCAGTCTCTGAGTATCTCAGGTTCTCTCCGGCCGAGGAAAGCGGTCGATATTTAATTGTTATTGCTAGCATGGAACGTACGGAAGCGGTGCCTGTACGAAAATTTCTCATTTATTTGGTATTCTTGTTTTCTCTTTTTCACTCTCTCTCTCTCCCCCTTGCAGAGAGTTGGAGATGTGGGGGGTGGGGGTATTTAGACATTTGTGATTCAAAAGAAAGTGGGCACAGAGGGGAAAAGCGGGAAATATAGCTACTCTTCTTTCACCTAGTAAGGTTAGTTTTCTTCCTTAAGCCTGCTGCAGCAGCCTATTCCACGCAAGCAAGACGTCCTTTGACTTGCCCAGTTGTCCTTCACCCCCACCTGTCCAAAATGAAAAATCCTTTTCCATCAAACGTCCAACCAAATATTATCTACCCTCTGTTCCGAAAGATCGAAACTTATTTAGGGCGACGGGATTCGCCATATGTTTTCAAATTTCATTCCTCCATGAACTTTGTTTCCCCCGACTTTAGACAAAATTATAACCCGATCGATGCTCTATCTGCCCACTGTCTGCATATATTTTCCGCGGCGCTCTCCGTTTTTGCTCTCAGTCGCCGGTCAATTTTCTGACCCTTTAGCGCGAGACCAGGTGCAGACTAGCGAACGCTCCCAAACCGCGATTAGTTTAGCTTTAGGGAATGTACCCCAGACACTTTGCCTCCTCCATCCCCCTTTGACCTATCTTCTCGGTCCTCCCTGACATGTCCCCCTTTCTCCTCCTCTGTTCACCGGTGCGCTCCAGCTCGTCGTAGGCTACATCAGCGCGCGACTCCTTGTGTGCAGTTCAGTTTGAGCTCACTCTTTCCAACACATCCTGCACACTTTGCAGGCGGACTTGCGAGGGACTAGAGAAACCTATGGGGTGGGCGTAATTTTCTTTCATTACCAAATCCGTGATCCTAAAGGAATCTCGTTTATTTATTTTTTGTTTTGTTTACGTTTGTGTTTTGTCTCGTGCTCACTCGTCGCACTTTATCAGCCGTATGACAATATGTTGCCTCATTGTGAACGGTAATTCGGAGAGGCAAAACACAACTTAATGCACAAGTAGGTTTTCTGTGGTTTCCAGTCGCGGTGGTGGTTTGCAGACATTGCTACCCACGGGACCCCGGACAACCAAGTGTTAAGTCGATGTGAATGCGCAGCGGCAGGTGAGTAAAGCTCTTTACTTTTTGACTGTAGACTCTGAGTTCAGTCGCGGCTTCAAACCACAAAACGTTCATTTACAGGATGAAAAAGTACAGGCTGTCCGTACTGAATGACTGCGAGAGCGAAACAGGATGCTGGCACCTTGCGTGTCTGTGAATTTGCCCCTGCTGCAGACAGCATTTTACTTTTCATGACAATGATTAGAAAAACGTGTCACATTACGCAGTGTGGTGTTTTATAGCCGCGGGGCGCGTAGCGGCGCGATGGAAAGGGTGAGAAAGGAAGGGGATTTGAAAGGTGAGGCACGGTACACCTGCACTCGCTTTACTGGTGATTATTCCTTGTGCTCACTGGTCGGTGTCATGTTTTGAACCTTTAGTTTAGTGCTGGACTAAATCTTTATTCAAGGTTTAATCAAAACACTTTCCTTTGCATTATTCTAACAAACAAGATCATATGCAATGAGGACGTTTAGTATTTTGCACCTAAATGTAATATTTTATTTCATTTATGTATCTTGTGCAAAGATTGCACGTTGAATAGATTTTTCTTGAAACTTTGAACGCTTATGGAGGCCAAAATGCTGTTTTTAAACACTTTTTCGCTTTCACTTCACTAGCAGTCAGGCCTTCAAGCAACAATCAGTCATTTGACAAATCCACAAAGTATACAACACTATGCGTTTCTACTTTCTGAATGGCAATATGACTGATGACTGACACATCTTTAGAAGATGTCATTAAGTCTTGTAGTGTACATGTGGCAGTTATTTGTTGATATGGCAGGGCTATTCAAATCTTGCCCTGGAGGAGCAGTGCACTGCAGAGTTTAGCTCCAACCCTGATCAAACTCACCTACCTGTGATTTTCTAATGATCCCAAAGACATTGATTTACAGGCTGAGGTGTGTTTGATCAGGGTTGGAGCTAAAGTGCACTGGCCCTCCAGGGCAAGATTTGAATAGCCCTGATGTATGGAGTCAACCAATGTTGTGTATAACTCTCGTTAGGCATGATGGGAAATGTAGTTTAGCCTCTCCCAGAGTTCGGTTCAGACACACAAGCATGTCTGCTAAGCTTATAAAGCCCAAATTTATGGAGGATATAACAGACAAATTACTGCTCCAGTGAGGATAAAACACTCATAATGCTTTACTTGAATATGCCCTTCTCCCCCATTTATTGCAGTGATGACAGCACACTGCTCTACAGTCAATGACCACATCATTCCTCATTCCTTTTATAGCTTTGAGACATTTATGGGCTTCCAGAGGGTTTAAGTAAGAGTTAACGAAAATCAGGATAGTGGTTTTATTCAGCAGCTGGGTGCTTTAAGTGATATCTATGCAGTGGACTTAAAACAGTAATGGTCAGATTTGGCACTTAAGGCTGGTTTAATTGATTGGACAACAGATTGAGTACTTTGGTAAGAGTCGTGGACGTTTGTTAGTTTAAGAACTAGTAGGTTTTCAGTTTCAAGATTCATTAAAATATTATGTACAGCAAGATGTAGGAGTAAGGATACCCCTATATAACAAAACTTTATTTTCAATGTTCATTCCATTTTCACATTGGATAAATATCATGGCAATGTTAAAAATGCATATGCAGCTAAGTCAAATCCCCCTCTGTCCAACTTTGATCATAATGTTGTACATATGATTCCTTCTTATAGGTCAGTTTTCAAGACATGTTAACCAGAGTGCAAAGCACTTTGCCCAATACAAATTTCCTTTCGGGGATAAATAAAGTTTATTCTTATCCTTAATATTAAAGTTCAAAGTAAAAGCACAACATTTTTCATTGCAGTCTACCCTTCCTCCCTTTCTTTACTCCCACTTAACCCCATATTTCACAGCTGAACTGAAGCTAATTTAACCCAAGTTAGCCACACACAGCTCTATCCACTCGAGAAGCATGCCTAATTACCCTCAATTAAATCACTTAGCAAACAAGAAAATTACTTTGATATGAAATAGTGCACATGGAAGCGTGACGAGAACAGACTCTGGTGGGCTGCTGGACTGCACAGATAAGCTGCGAAAGAATTGTTTAGAAGTTTATGGGGGATGTCGTTTTCTTGCTTTGGGCTAATACATAAAAACAAATATCAAATAATGCAATGCTTGAGAGTGTTGTTCTGACATTTAGGGAGTATGAAATTGATTTTATTCCTAGAATGATTTGGTGTATATTTTATTAGGATTCCAATCAAGTAATAGGGTTTAAAATTGAAAAACATAAGAGGAAATTAGTTTTGGGGCCAAATTAACAGGATTAACTTATTAACATGACTGTGATATTAATTACCTCTGATATGATGAAAATGGACTGTTGTTCAACGTTTCAGCTGGGTAATACATGTAAAAGTTTTGGTGGAGCAAGTCTAGTGCCTTCTTAAACCTTGATATGCATTATTTTTAATCATATTCTTTATTTCCAAGATCATGAGTCAATTTGTCCAATAAATATTTTTCCTAAAGTGTATTTAAAACTTTGAGGGAAAAGTACAAGTGTTTTGAATGTGAGGTCTGTCTCTGAGAAGGCAATTGAATCTCTGTTATTTGTAGCTTTCAGTTATTTTTATACTAAAAATATAGGGTTTGGGAGCTATATTTTCTGAATATAAAATATTTAAACTGGCAATATATTACCAATATGAAAATTTAATCCATAAATAAATGAAACCATGCTACTTTGTCTTTCATTAAAGTTGTGTAGGTGTCAATACACATTATATTTGAGTCTTTTGTCAAGTTTTTTGAACATAAGTGAGAAAGGGAGATATGTTGTTTGTCGACTTTATCACCTGTATTTACATTAGCATGTCCTTTTGTATACTCTACTCAGCTACTCCCAAGGCAAACAAGGGCGCACTACTTCGATTTTATGAGTTGATGACATTGTACAATCTAAAAATTCTTCATTAGACTGAGGCAGCAGGTGTAGAAAATCAAAGAAAAGTGAAGGCTACATCGCACAACAAATGTGATTTATTGACTTCAGAAGCTGGTTGCACTGATCTTACTTTTAGCTGTTTAGGCGATTGCTATTTTACCAGCACTAGAGCATCCACTGGTAACAATAACAGTCATCACTGGCCTAATACTTTCATAGTGCTTTTAAATGTCCAGTTTACCTCATGCTATTTTGCTGGAGAGAGTGGCAGCCCAGAAAAGGCAATGCAGTTAGAGATAATTGTAAATCGTAGTAGTAATAACACCAGGTCCAACAGTGATAACAATTAGATTTGATTTCATTTGAGGATGCCTCCACAGCTGCTACCCCTGCCCCCCATAGTCCTCCAACCCCACAAACGGACCATTTTGAACCCCAGTACCTAACAACAACCCCCACCCCCAACCCATGGGGCCCGTGTCCCCTCCAGATTAAAGTGGGTGTGTTAATTCGGTGGTGTAGCGATCGAAGAGCTCTGGCAACAATGGGAAATGGGCTATTGATCAGACCTGCTCAGATTAAGACTGGGGACTGGAGCTCTTTCTTGCTCTCTTACCCTTTCCTATTCCCATCTCTCTTTTCAGTTCTCTCACAGCTTGTCTGTTCTTCCTCTTTTCCTTTCTTTCTATTTCTCTTTCTATTTCTTGTACCTTGTTCTATCCATTTGCGTCTAAAGATGTACAGAGGCCTCTCTCTTTTCTCATTCTCCTCCTTTTTCTCTGGTTCCACTATTTCAGTGAACGCAAACCTACTGCAAATAAGTGGTTTCTTTTTTCTTTTTGGAGGGTGAGTCTGATGTCAGTGATCAAAATGGGAAATAAAATAATAAGTATTCATTTATGTTTACTTAAATGTGCATTCAAAACCAAATTGTTTTTATTCAGGCTTAGATGTAATATCTGAAAATCCACAAAGACCTAAACTGCAGCACAATATGTCCTTTGCCAACATGATTTGGTTGTGAATCGGATCCACATTGTAAAGTAATAAACCATACAGTAAGGAAGTAGACAGTAAATCCATACAGTGCAAAGTGAGCTTTAAAAATCTCAGCTCTACCTATACGAATAACCTCAATCACTGATAATGGGATAGGTCAGACTTCCCCCTCCCAGCTAATAGATGCACCATCAGTTGTCACCACAGTCACTGACATTACAGCAAAGCACACACCTTGCATTCATAATGCCATCAGAGAGGCTTGTAATACACAGAACATTAGAGTCTATTACATCTGTCTGGGGTAATGTTTGCATCTTCTCACTGAACATTTGGAAGATGTGACTTATAGTTCATTCCATGTGTATTTTAACCAGCGTGTGTGATACCTGGGAATCAAACCCATGACCTTAGCATTGCTAGTGATATATGATCCATATGTGTATTTGGGTATATATGTCAGTGTGTGTGTTCAAAAGCAGAGGGAGCCAGAGTGAGGAAACAATTATAATTATACTTTTTTATATTCTTCATAATACATCAAATAAATGTATTATAAGATATATAATAATACATATGTTCTTTACTTATTTTACATGATATTATTCATTTATTAACCTTTTCAGAAATTTAATAAGCAGTCATTTCTTTCTGAGTTTGTAACCCTGATTCACATGAGAATGGATTTGTGACCCTCTCTAGTCTAGTCAGTGTTCACTAGAGGGCGTTAAAGAGGTACATGACGGTATTGTAAGGTACTGTAAATCAGGTTAATTATGTATGAGACTGTATAATTGGCAGAACCTTTGTATCCTTACGCTACTCAACCCATCTTTCTCGTTTCTTTCTTTTTATGCATCCGATCCTGGACTCATCATATGCCTTCTTCCACACCCCAGTGGGTTCCATAGGTTTACCTCGTGGATTATTAGCTATAGCGGATCAATTAAGTCATTTAAGTTTGTTAGGTGCAGTCAATGGCTTGGAAAAGACCGTGAAGACTTGAAGTGATGTTACTTCTGTTCAATCAGGGTAAATGCTATAGAGAGATCAACTCTATATTTGTATAAGGTTTCCAGTATTCCAGGTTTTCAACAGTTTGACAACTTAATCATATGACCGTTGATTAAGATTAAGTCTTGAAATGACCCTAAACTTTTAGCATGCTTTTTCATTTCATGCATCACCAGGCAAAGGTGTTAAGGTCGGTGGAAAAGCTTTATTGGCGAAACCGATTTGAGGAGATGAAAATCCAGATAGGCCTAGTCATGAAATATGTTGCAGTGTTGAGATGAAAGTAGCGTGGACAGTGGACATCAAGTCCAAAGGCAAAATAGACCGTATAGCTGGAGAATCGCGAGAGAGGCATTGTGTATGCGAGAAGGTTAGGACGACAGTAAAGGGGGTTTTCTGTCGAAAAGAATGAGAAGGAGAGAAGAAGGGAGGGAGGAGGGAAGACAACACACACACACACACACACACTTCATATACGAGACAGAGGAACGGAAACGGGTCGAATCCTACTTCAAATTCTCTTTCCTCTCGGCTTGTCGACCGGGGAAAACAAACCGACCCGAGGCACAGCGAATGGGGATTTACTAATTAACTACTTACCGAGAGATACACACCTCCTCAGCGCCCCCTCCTTCTCTCTCGTTCAGTTCCCTCGGTCGTGGTTATTAGTGTAGAGGTGCTTCCACGGTTCCCGGCTCCGAGCGCCCCGGATCACACACACCAGGAAAGTGAAGGCGCACACGGGTTTGATAGTTTCTCCTTTGGACGCTTGGAGAGCAAGATCAGGAAAGGCTGAGGTATGTCGTGCGCTTTGTGTTATAAAGACGTTGACGATGACAAGATTTTTACAAAGTGGTAATATTTGGTAACTTTTTGTCGCTTTTGACAATACTCATATTTTATGGATGCGTTTTGGTTGTAGCATAGCCTATTTAATTATTATTATTATTATTATTAGCCAGTTATTTAACATATTTAAACTTAAGTTCAAAACTTTTATTGATAGTTTGTGTTCATTTAGCTGTTTTTTCGCATATTTAAATGAGGTGTTATGAGGAAATTGTACACTAAAAGATCCTTTGACTTTTGTGTAAATTTGAATAGCGCTGACGTCCGCGTGCACACTAGCAAACATCCTCGCGAGCCGTGAGGTCCGTGCCACGTCGGATTAGCAGTTAAGTGTCTCTATTTGTTAACGCTGTTCGTGGAGCCCTCACATACAAGCCACACTATAAATCAGTCAATTAAACAGTCACTCTCACGGCAACTAGAGACGTTTAATGTGGACTAAGCGCCGTGTGTGTGCGTGTGTGTGTGTGTGTATCCCTTCGAGCTAGCAAATGACCAAGCTCAATTTACTCTCACAAGTGCATAACGTGTGCTGCTCCATTCATTCATCCTTGTCATGTTGGCCACTGGTCAAATGCGAGCGAGAGAAACAAATTGACTTAGCCTACTCATATTTACTTGGACACATTTTTTTCGTTGCTTAGTTAGTACAGGTTTTGGTTATTTGCAAGGAAATTTGGAAAGTTTGGAAAATTTACTACAATACATTTTTATTCAAGAATGGGCTAGAATAGGCTAGATTTTTTATTTTTTAAATAAAAGGTTAGGCGCTCAATTGGGGATATCCTTGTAGTTTTAGTCAATGTAATATAGCCTATAGCATTGTGGCCAGAAATCTGGAACTTGAAAACTTTTGTTTGCACACTGCGCAAAAAATTCATAACCTCATATTAAAACTGGTATTGACGGAAAACTTTAAAGCACCCTGCCCAATATGTTTTCGTAACATCTTCAAGAGTTCGACCAGGCTGAGCCTGTATTTAATACATAATTCGGTTAGTTTGTTTAAAAAAGTTGCATCAAAATGTTTTTCCCAGCCGATGTCTGATGCATATCCACGTTAGCACATAGTAGGCTATGCATCTTATCAATTGTTATACACAATGTTTCTGATAAGTGTTTTTTTTTTCATTTGCCTATATATACATTTAAAGATTCTTTTTGGATTTGTTGAATTATTCACTATAAAAACCCGCGAGTTCTGAAAACTGCTAAGTTGCTTGGCTTTAGTTTTTTCTCTTTTCGTTTACTTTACAGCCCTGACTCTATTAATCTCATAAAGTTCTGAAGCTGTAGAGTTTCAACACTGAACTAAATATTCTGTGTAAAACGAATGTGACTTGTATGCTAGATATTACACTGTAATAACGCTAATCCACTTGATGTTTCAGAGAATTCAGATTTTATAAATCAATTAGCTTAATTCGATTTTTTTCAATACAAACGAAAATGAAACTATATTATTTTGCTGCTCTTATAGTAATTGTAAACATATGGTTTTATATACAAATATTAAATACAGTTTAATAAAACTATGCTTTCGTGGGTAGCTAATAACAGCCTATGTTGCATACTTTTTCAGTGTGAAACGGTTAGTGGATGATTTTTGGAATTTGTTTAATATGTTCAATTTGAAATTTAAAATAATAACTTGAAGTAGCCTAAGCATCTGCCGGCTGAGGCAGAGTGTTATGTGTGCATTTTTTGTTAACTACTGAAGTATTCGTACAAGTAATAATCATAGCTATTTTTCAGACTAGTATAGCCTACTATTAATATTAATAATTATTATATAATAATAATAAAGCAATAATAATAATAATTCCACAAAATAATTGTGAAAAAAAAGAACCGTTTGAGAATTACGGGGGTTTTCCACAGTAGTGATTTTGTTTATCATTTGATGTAAATGTACCGAATTGTAATTTTGAGTCCGTACTCTCAGTCCTTTAACATGTAGGGCCTATTGCATCTTCTGAGTTCACTGCATTCTTTACGTGTTTTCACATTATTTGATTTCAATCAAAGTAATTAACCGCAGGATGTCAGTCCACGAATTTGGACAATATCCAGAACATCCATTAATGCAATCACATGGCCGCCTGCGCCGTTCCTCTGCGGCTCCCTCCTGTGTCTATCTCTCTGTCAATATTTGTTGGAAATATTTCCGACATTAAATAGCATTTGGGGATATCTCTCCTCTCCACATCACTTAGTCCCTCCCCCTCCCTCTACCCCAACACTGCCTTCGCTTGGTCCGCGATACCAAACTGCTCACCTGGTCAAACTTTGTTTGGAGTCACGATGCTTCGTTAGGCTATACTGTAGCTGGTAATGATCATATGTAAATGTATTAATGTGACTGACATGGCTGTGTTAATAGGCATAATAATAATAATAATAATAATAATAATAATAATAATAATAATAATATAGACCTAATTAAATAATAATAATAATTCCTAATATCACCAATAATTCTAAAAATAAATGATAATTTTTATACAATTAAGTTATTTTATTTTAAAGTATTTTGCATTCTGCAAACATATCGAAAACTGTTATTTAGCGTCACAATCTATCATGTCTTTTTTTTACATTTTGAGTCACGGCTGACAATTTACAAAGTCTATTTAGTTTGGATAAAAACACTTTTCTTATCCAACACATTTTATAGCCCTGCATTTTGTATGTTTTCTTCTGATTTCATTTATGAAAGTCTTAAGATTGCTTTTTTTATTTAGAATTATGAGCTCTGTTGTTCCAAATGATTATCTTATTAAAACTCAGTATTGAGTTAGAGCAAAGGTTTTTTTTTTTATGTAAAGCGAATCCGATTTTTTTTTTTATTCTTGTCTATTTTTGTCTTTTTTGCTCTTTTAGAGCTCTTTTAGCTCAACACGGTTAGGCTACTGCATCTATAGGGCGATGTCGCTTTGTAAAATTATTGCATAGTATAATTAGTTAGGCTAAATTAAAATACCTCGAAAAAGCATTTTAAGTAGTTCATGCATTTATTTATTTTTGTATTCATATTTAAAGTTTTACTCTGCTGTATGTCTACATGACATATTCCGAACATGATGTCAGAGAATCTGATTTTATGGCGTAAAAAGAAATGATTTAAGTAAATTATATTGTTATAAATACCCAAAGAAATCTTGCATATCGTAAGAAATTGTTGGAGGGGAAAAGCTTTACAACTCTTTGCTGTCACACAGGCTACACTATTATAAGTGATTGATGTTATGAGGTTACACTGTTTAACATGTAATTCTTGCTTTTAAAATTGCAGTCACCTGCAGGAAGCTATTTGTTAAAGAATAATAATTAACAATAAAAGATAGGCCTAGTTAAAAAAAAAAAAAAAAAGTTATACATTTTGTTTTTACCGTTTCAGCGCATCGATTATACTGCACGGAACAGCACAGTCATTGCTCACCGAGTTGGATCAGATAAAGCCCAGAGATTCTCGGTCCATCCTACAGCCAGCAGCCACGGTGCCGGCTCCGGCCCTTGGTTTCCGTCTGAGGCGAGGCCACTTGGGAGTGCTGGTAAGTTCAGCTCCACACAAAGACATTCGGGTCTGCTGTTACAGCAGGAAACACCCGCATCTTTTTACATCACGCATCTATTTTGCTTCATAAATGCTGCTCGGGCGATGCACTATAGTGAGAAATCGCATCGTTTGTTCACAACAGGTTGGCAAGAATACAGCTTAATTCGCAGCATCTGTTTTTCCATTTGTAAGCACTGAAATACACAGTCCCCTGCAGTGAAAAAAAAAAAGTTTCAAATGTGTATCTCACTAGTTAAATGATGATATTGTTGTGTTGAATTTTTATCTTTTTTATGCATCGGGACATTAACAAATTGTAAAGAAGAATGAATTAACAGTTAATTCAGATACAAGCATGTGGCTGTTACCATATTATTATTATGTTACCTGACCTAACCTGAGAAAATACTTTTCATGTAATCAGGTTGATAATCAGTAATATCTTTCAAATTGAGAAAAATCAGTTGATGTTACTATACACTGTAAAAAATGACTGTGATAACTATGTTAATAACTATGTTTCTTATTTTTTTCTTATTTGTTATGTTTATTAGGGTTGTATGTTACATATAATGTTGCTATATTAATATATATTGCATATTTCAGTTTAATGAGATATTTCACTGTTTAATAAATCTAAAACAGTGTTATCATATTGTTTACAGCTGCTGGTTTTTTACCGTATATTTTACTGATTATTTTTTACAGTGTATGAAGCAAACTATATAATATATATATATATATATATATATATATATATATATATATATTTACAGTTCGTCCAAAAAAGATATACAGAGTTTAGATGGCTAAACTTTTATTTTACATTTTTGTGTTTTTATACAACTCTTTAGTTTTTTCCAACACTTTGAAAAGCAAAGGCATTTCTCTCTTCTCCCACATCCTGCTCTGTCCCTGATCCTTCCCATTGTGTTCTTTCTTCCTATCTCGTCCTCCTCCCATGCACCCCTGGTAGCTACAAACTTGTACACAATAATAACACCAATATATATCCATCTATCTCTCTATCTGGCTTGTCGGCAGTGTAGAGAGTGCCTGGGAGCCTGAGAGTGAGGAAAGGTCAGGTAATCGATGGTGCCCAATTTGACAAATCCAAGTGAGTCTTATCATCCGCAGTATTTAGGGGTTATAGAGGGCCTCTGAGATAACTGTTTAATCCTGACGGCAACTGCAAGGGGAGAAAAGGAGATAGAAATGTCCGTGGGAGAGAAAGAGACAGGCTTGAGAGAAAGTTGGAGAGAAGGGAATAGAAGAGAGAGTGTAGGTTAAATAAAAGAGTTCAGAGGTTAGACATATTATTAGGCTTTTGGAACAGACAAAAAAGTGTGGAGAGAGAAAGAGATCCCAAACCATCCCCTAAATTCCTAAAGTGATTTACCACATGAATTTAGTTGTTCCGTGAAATACAAAAGAAGATGTTGTGGATTTTTTTTTTTTTATATATATATAATAAAAGTCACAGGGGCTTAATGTTGTTTTGGACCCCACTGACTATCATCATACATACACAAAAGAATCTTACCTATATTTGCATATAATACTTTTTCTTTATATATTTAATTATTATTTTTGATATTAAGGACTGTAGGAAACACACACTCTAACACTTATTGACCATGAAAGGTGCTTAGTCAAGTACACATCCTCTTACTCTTGTCTTCTCTCACCGTCTCAATACCAGCTCAATCTAATTCGACAGAGATTAGTTGCACTGGCATGACAGGAGATCCCTAGTATTGCCAAAACACTTAGGAGGCAATGACAAGCTCCCATCGACATCTGCTAATACAAGACTCCACGACTGGCCATGCATCACCACTACAGCATACACACACACACACACACAACAGAGGGGTTTGAGTGTGTGTGCACTTATGAGTAAGTGAACTCATAAGTCAGACAGAGCTAGAGATGAAAGTAAAAGATAAGAGTACATCAGCGAAGAGCAGAAGAGAGACCGAGAGACAAATGGCATAACGGAATTGAGTTATAATGTGCAGAAGAAACGGGAACAGTGCTTGGGAAAGACAGAGCAATAGACGGACAGGGAGACTGATGGTGACCGAGTGAAACTGCGGGAGAGGGAGATGAAGAGTAAGTGGTTTTAGAGGATGGATGAGGAGAGGAAAGGGAGAAGGCACAGCCAAGATGTAAAGCAGCTTTACAAGAGTGGAGATTAAGGCAACATGTCCCTGGTCAGTCATTAATCCGGTTTAAAAGCAATTAAGCTAAGACTCTCTGAGAGAGAGAGAGAAAGAAAAAGAGAAGGTGAGATAAAAAGAGAAAGATAAAATGTGATTATTTTGGGTTTATTTGGCTCTTTAGCACATAAAACCTACATCAGTAGGAATAAGACAGAGAATAATCTTGATTATTATCCCTCATGCTTCAGTCTTTCTGTCCAGCAGCGTCTCATTCCTCATTCTTTGTGTGTATCATGGTCAGTGATGTTCCAGATGTGTATCACAGGCTACAGGTCGACACAGGGTCTCACCAAATGTGTAATGTTTCTGCGTCCACAGGGAGATTGTGATACAGATAGCACTACCACCTGACAGATACACAACAGAACATAAATCACACCTGGAAGCTCTTGCGTGCACACAGAGAGACAGTTTTATCACACAGTTTGTTCTACAAAGTAATTAACAGCTATACAAGCAGGGAAAGGTCAAAGCAAAATGATGCTGAATGAAGAGTGTTTGTGTTTTCCCACTCATTCTGTTTTACTGAGATCTTTCTTTTTTGTAAACAAAATCTTCAGGCATACTCATTAAAATTGACCAATCATTGTAGGGGAACAAAGCATTAAGAAATCCAGTGTGTTTCAAGCCTTATGTTTGCAGGATTTATAGGATGACAGAATTATACACCATTCTGAAATTAACTGAGAATGCATTTTCAATTCTAAACCAGCTGCTGAATTTGAGTTTGCAAACAGGATTGATTCCCATTCTATGTAAAGAAATGAACTGAAACTTAACAAAACTCCTTTTAACTTTTACTTCTTTTTAAAAGTAAGGTTTATGAAGGCAAACTTTAAATGTTAACAATAGCTTATTAGAACGTTTTGAAAAAGTTAGGGTTAGGGTTACATGTTAGGGTTAGGGTTAGGTTAGGGTTAACCTTAACCCTTTGTTGTTTGAAGATTTATAAGCCCGATAGACAGACAGATAGATAGATAAATCTTTAAAATAACAACTGTTTTTGTATTATATTTTCATTATATTTAATTAAATTAACCAGGGTGGAAGAACGCTTCAGTTCCCAGAATGCATTGCCTGTTAAATTTCTTGAATTCTGTCAAATTCACATGGATGTTCCCCAACCTTGACGTATGCATTATTGGTTGCATCATCGTAACATTAAACAGAAAGAGACAGAGAAACGGAGAGAGATCTTTAAAACATGATGGATGAAGTCCGTCTCATTTTCCACTTTACCCGAAGTGAAAATACAAAAGTGTTGACATAGATTTTGTGGAGTGTTGCTCATTGTTGACCAGGATGGAGTGCTATCGACTGGCTCTTCCTGCTGAGGGATCGTTGTGCAGCCCTGAGGCCAAACCCACAATGACATTTAATACACTGCACTGGTGACCATACTGCCACACTACTCATGGTGTGTCTGTGTGTATGTCTTATCTTGTCTCTTATTTACTCACTCATGTTTAAATATATTCAAAGACCCAATCTACATATGCAGTACCTCAAAAAGACCAATTTAGAGGGAAAAGAGTATCTTTGTGGCAGTCTCTTTCCAAATGAGAAGAAGCAAGAAAATGGGTTAGATGTCTCCATATTGTAAAGATATAAAACGGGACAAAGAAGGATAAGGGGGACAACATGAGAGAAAGAGATGCCACAAAGACAGCCTCTGGGTAGGATCTAATTTGCAAAAAGGGAGGAAGCACAGAAGAAGTTGTTCACTAGGGACAGAGAAAAAAAGAAAGACAAGGGAAAGACAGAGATACACAGATGGGAAGGAGAAAAGGGGAGGGTGTGTGGGGGGGGTAAAATTTCCATCAGGTTTTCAATTGGGGCGGATCAATAGTGTATTAGAGCTCACCTTGACCCCGCGTCTCCCCCCTCTTCTCACAGGCCAAGTCACTTGCACACACAGCAGGGGGCTGCAGAGGGACACTGACTGCATTACTGCCTCCCTCACAGCAGCCCAAGTGGCAGAAAATGGCACAATAAAAAAGGGAGAGAGTGAACGAAAGACTGAGACTAGTGCTCAAATACTCCGGTAGGCAGAGCAGCCTGCTGCGCAGTGGTTGAAAATTATAAAACAAGCTGATTGAAAGATGTTTCTATATTTACCTACCTACATAGATTTATAAGTCTCGGTGTGCTTTTTCACACATGAACACACAAGCACACCACAGACAGTGCAAAGACACAGTGAACTTCAATCCATTTCGAAGGCGGAGGCAGGGGGCAGCGGGCACAAAGGGATGGGGGGAGAGGTTGAATGAAAAAAAAAATGATCTGGGAATTTAGCATTTAGACACAGTTTACAAAGCGATATGGAGGGAAGGCAAAAGAGTACAGAGAACCGGAGGGGCCAGAGACACTTAACTTTACAATTGGTCAGCATCACCCAGTTGGCTCGGCCCCTCCAAAAATGGAAATCTCAGGTGGAAAAGCTTTTATATATTTGTGAAGTCTTGTCATTCAATACTATTTTATTTCTAGCACAAGTGAATGACTTTCCTCTGCCTTTTTATGAGCTGATTTGTCGTTCGACGACCAGAAAACTGGGTGATCACTATGAAATTTATGTTCCTTAGACGACGCCATAACGACATTATTAAGACTTCACGTCTGCCATCGTTTTGTCGTGACGCTCAGATGAGAAGTTTTCTCCAGGCGTTTCCTCGACTATTGCAGGCTTCACACTGCTTCGCTCAGTCACACTTGCACACACAGCGACTAACAACAAAACAGAGGCGCGCACGCAGTGTCCCCACTGCCGAAGGGAAAAAAGAAAAAGAAAAAAAGGGAGAGAGAGAAAAAGAAATCGATCGCCGGGGATAGCGGTGCGCGTCGGAGGATCGTATCTTGTCAAAATAATATATTACCCTCATCCCCGGCTGATCGATGCGGTGGATTAGGGACGGAGGGCTCGCTCTCAGCTCCCTCCTCTGTCTCTCTCTTTCTCCCTCTCTGTCCGCCGTTCCTTGCAGTTTAATATTTACCTCCGTGAAGGAACGGGCGCGACGGCGCTCACTCTTAATTGATTCCGACACTTGGGGCTCTGTGCTCGGGCTGCGGAAGAAGGCGGGAGGGGTGGCTAGAATGTAGAGAAAGTGAGAGAGAAGTGGTGAGGAGCAAGCAAAAGAAATGAGGGTAAAGGTACAAGTTGACTCTTAGCTTTTATATGTATTTAGTATGCATTCGAAGTGTATTATATTGGTCTATTTTCATATTTTGTTGTTATTATTTCATATCAAATGTGAGACAGGAAGGAAGGGATGTGAACCTACATGTTCCACCTCCCATTCTGTAGCCTACAAGTTACAAGATGGCAGATGAAAGTGAAACTTTTAACTTTCTTCTATTCATCAAAGAATAGCACATTGAAAATAATAAGAAATGTTTTATGAGCAGTAAAGCAGCAAGGATCATGTGACACTGAAGACTGAAGAATATTTCACAATATTACAGTTCTTACTGTATTTTTTGATCAAATAAATGCAGCCTTGGTGAAAATATGACATGTTTCAAAAAGGTTAAAAAGTCTTACTGACCTCAAACTTTTGAACTGTAGCATACATTTAATATCAAATAAATGCCCAGTGATGGGAAGAAATGAACAAGACAAAAGCAACGCTTAGGAACCTGTAGAGAAAAGGGCCACAAGCAAAAGACAGAGACATTGAAACAAACAAAAAGAACAATAAGCATCAAAAAGAACAACAAAGATAAGTAGCAAAAAGAAACATGAATGGCAAGAGAACAGAGGGCAACCATAAAAAAAAAAAAAAAAAAAAAAAACAGGGAGGAGGGGAAGAGAACAAAATTGTGAGGTGACAAGAGTAATATAAAGAGTGATAGACAGAGAACGATGGAGGGAGACGGAGAAAACAAGAGAGGCACCATATTTTCCGTTGAAGGAACTCAGCTGTCATCTTGTTCCGCCAGCACAGAGCATAGCCATAAAATACAAGAGCCAGGCAGGTCACACTCAGTGACTTATGTGTATATCTAGGCTTTGTCAATATTTCTTTCTGGCTCCCTACTCTCTCTGTTTCTGGCTCTCTCTCACACAGATTCTCATAGAGGTTATGTGGGTTTCATGTTGGCTCAAAACTTCTGTTGTGTTTTGCATACACAACATTTTATGACAGTTATTTGGATTGTTAAAAGTGTTTGTATCATGGTGTAATTTTGTTGTAGGCCAATCCAAGGATTACTGTAGCATAGAACATCTCTTTCTCTCTATCGTTCTCATATAGCATAAAAGTGAATGTTCACCCAGAAAATCCTGTCATTGTTTACAGTGTTGATCCAAATCTTTATGACTTACCTAATGCTGCAAAACAAAAATGTAGTGCTGTTTTGCATTTTTATTATAAGGACCAAACAGCTGAAACATTTTTCAAAATATCCTTTTATCTTGAAAAATTATATTTTCATTTTTGGTGAACTATTTTCTGCACATATTTTTGTACATATCTACACAACTTCAGGCCAAGATCTCGGTGACCTTACTATAGGTCAGGCCACACACTACCATCACATGCAACTCAAGTTGTGTGGACACTACCGACACCTAAGTCTAGCCAATACACAGCCTCTCCTTGTCAGGATCTTGGTAAGGGAGGAACTCAGGTGCAGACAGGGATTCTCAAACAAAGGGTTTATTACAAAAAGGGGAAACAAAAACCCACGAGGGGGAAAACACGGAGCAAGGTAAAGACTAAATAACTAAAACAGGACTGGACTGACAAGATAAACAAGGACTCTAAATACTAACTATAAACAAACACTCATGGTAATACAAACACTTCTTAAGGAACAATCACAGAGTGGAACAATCACAGGTACAATGAACCGACGCAAGACAGAGCACACTAGGAGATCTAAATAGGGGTACTAATCAAGACGCGACAGGTGTTACAGATAGGACAATCAAGACACGACTAGGTTAACAAGGGGGGCGGGGCAAGGGAACGAGACAACACAAGCACATGGCCCAAAGACAAGGCCATGCGCTTGTACACAAAACATGGGTCTGTCATGATCCTGCCTCAAGACTAGGAAAAATCAAGGACACGAGGGCAGAATCATGACACTCCTTTCAAGTATTTATTGATTTTGAAAACAGAGGTATTGTGAAACAAAGCAGATTGCAAAACAAAATTCCCTCGTACATCCATCTAGCTGACTTGTCAAGTTTCATTTTCTCTTTGTTTTCAGTTTCCCTTCCATCTCTCTTTGTATATAGTCCTACACTCCTCCAGTCACCCCCCCCACCCCACCCCACACTTCATCTCTCTCTGTATTTCCTCATCTCTGGTCTTTATTTATCGGTGCTGCGGCGCTGGCTGTGGCAGCTCAGGGAGCAGTAACAGAAGTGTCAGGTGTCATTATTCGTCTAATTCAGTAATCCGTCATCACACACTCCCTGTGTGTATGACGTATTATACATGGACACGGCGGGTGCAGTAGTCGCTGAGGTGGAGATTCGATTTGACACGCGCAGAGGTGGGCTGTTTGGAAGAGGGAGAGGAGAGGGGGCATACAAGGGTGGAAATAAGGTCCCAAGTTTGACTGAAGACAAAGGGTAGTAAGAGTTTGTGGGTTGCTCCATATTTTAAGCAATTTCTCTTATTCATGAAAGGATTTTAGCTTAGAAGGATAGTGCACCTAAAAATGAAAACTCTGTCATCATTTACTCACCCTAGTGTCATTCCAAACCAGCGTGAATTCTTTCTGCTGTAGAACACAAAGATCTTTTTTAAAATGGGGTCCTGTACTATTTTTGGTCCCAGCATTGTGCTCAAAGCTTCACTGTAAAAGCGAATTAGTTTAACTCACTTAAAAAAAAAAAAGCATATAAACCGATTGCCTTCAAAAAAACTAAAGTAAAAAAACAAATTTGTTCCAACAATTAATTCATTTTAAGCCATACTGGGTGTGTATTCCAATCACTCTTTAGAAAATGGTAACCTGCCAAAAACTCAGATACACTCTAAAATCTTGGGCAAAAACACATAAAATAACACTTTATTTCAACATTTACTATTCGAGTTTGTAGTAAAGCGTGCAGGGAACTTGAAACTAGCTGGACAAAACGGTACTCAGAAATCAATGAAGATCTTGGTTGTAACAAGGCATAGTCCACAGATAGTACTGATCAATAGATTTTACAATTAAATAGAATAAATTATTTTACATGAAGTAAATTCAACTATAGTTAGGACATTTGTTAGGTTGTACAGTGTTGTATAAACCCAGTCTAATTCTGTTATTTTGTGGGGGGGAAGAGCGGAACAAGGCTCCTGTTGTTCCTGAAAGTAAATAGGATAAGTTCCTGCATTGTGGTTATTGCCATAATAATTTGCTGTATTATAATGTAAAATATCCATATTCCCATTCAACATGCTCAAAAGCAACTTAAAATCACTATTCATTTCAATTTGTTCAACCAAAACAATGCACGAAAACATTATTTGAATAATTTTAGTTTAGTTTTTATTTTGTGCTCATTTTGAATCATTCTCTCCATATTATGTTGATGAGTCGTCGTACTTTTTCCTTTTTTTATGTGACCCTATGGTTAAACTACACCTACAACTTTGGTTTGTTTCCAAGCTTTCTTTTTTTCCCTTAAACAGTGAGGATATAAATGCTGCAGTAACTATCTTAGTCTACAGTTCTGCTACAATTTTCAAGAGCATTGCAGTCCTCGATCCTCAGTGCTGCTATGGTGATGAACTTGTTTATAGGGACACAAATAAAACATCTGAGGATTAGAATTCAGACAACTCTCCAGTGTTCCAAAGAGTCTGAAAATGCCAATGGCACAGATGAAGATTTAGATGGTAAAGAAAAATGCTGTGGGGTTGAAAGTCATTTTGGGAGCACGTTCTTGATCCTGGAGCCTTGTTAAGGGGTTAGCAGTTGGTGATTATTGAGGTTTATTTCCTTTGCCTCCTTTGTTTTGTCATCAGTATGAGAACAGTCACTGCTCCATTTGGGAGACCAAGTTTTGTGATGCTCAAGCCTATATTTCTACTCCAATTTTTAGACCAAAGAGTCTTAACCAGAAGTATGAGATTACAAGAGCACATATTTTTATTTTTGGTAAGACCTGATAAAAGGTAACATTTTGGAAGTTGTTTTCAGGACATGTGGATTTGTTTGACGTCAACGGCATCACTTAAGTTGTGATGTTCATTAACTGCCCCCGGCTGTGTTTCCTGAAAGAATCATAATTCTAAGTAGATTGTAGAGAGCCTTAGAGCTAGTGAACTATCTAGCACATTTTCTTGACACACGTATTTTGCATTGTCAGTGGTGTTACTTGCTCACATGACACAAATTGCCAGCTCTTAGTGAAAATGAATGATCTCTGGTTGATTTGTTGCTGTGAAATGCTCAATATGTGAACAACCCTTTACCTGCAACTTTAATGGATTATGATCAGTTTCACACAGTGCGCATGTTAATACATAATGATCCTTGCAAAGCCATTGTACACTATATGTGATTTTTTTTTTTTCATTTAATTTTGCACAAAAAAACTTTAAATGCATTTTAAGTTTATATTTACTGAAAATCTTGCTTGAAATTTTTGACAGAGCAGCTTGGCCATTCTGCCATAACTAACCCCTTGTATGTTTAACAGAATAAAGAACCATGACGGTTTTATGAGGGTGAGTAAATAATGGCAATTTAATTTCTTTCTATGAATAGACCCTCATTTACAACTTTTTCAGGAAAACACATGACTTCACACAGAATATTGAGAACAGTTTAGAATTATCTTATTTATAATTTTCTATTATAATTCATCAGCGCTGGAAAATTTACCTTTCCATTATAATATCAAGGGTTCACAAGTATTTGTCTTATTATTTTTATTAAGGTTCGGTACACCAAGCACAATATTTTTCGTTTCTTCATCAGTTTATAAGAGAGAAAAGAAAAAAACTGTCAAACCAGAAACTATATTAGTATACATTTTGATTAATGCAAAGTCATTAGGCTATACGCAAAATATTATCCGAAAAAAAAAACACCTGAAGTTTCTGCATGACACATAATAGACATTTGCATAGCATACATATTTAGGCTATAATTTACTAAATTATTTTCAGTCTTTTTATGATCTAAATATTCTTAATAATGCTATTAGAAAATGTGTGACCCTACAAGAGTTCTCTAAGAAATAAAGCAAGTGTGTTACGCGTGTCCTCTTCTTCTTCAAAAGGCGAGTTCAGACTTCAGTTCATATTTTGGCAATGGTACTTGTCGGGCCCCTTCCCCTTGTAATCATACATATCGCATGGGGCACTTTTATTTATCTCTGTATAAATTAACATCAACATTTCTGAAACTTACCAACAGTCATATTTATTTAATGCGCACTAATACCTCCATAGATGACTTGCAACTTTTTATCTTCAGCAGTAGCCTATTTTCGCTCTGTTTTGAAGGGTTTTTTCAGCCCCTTTGGACCTGACAGCTCCTGTGACAATTTACTTCTAGTTTTGGAAAACCTCAGCTCGCGTCACGTGACACACGCACAGCCACGCGTCTTCTATAACATGAAGCTTCTCTTCATAGAAATTACTAAAGAAATGCATTTCAGTTACATCGTGATTTTAATGCTGTTTATTTAAAGAAGATTCTCGGAAGGTTATCAGAAATATCACTCTGACCCAACTGTGATATACATCGTTTTGTAAACAACGACAATTATCGTTATTATTATTATGCAACATCAACAACAGCATAAAATAATAATAAAAACAATAGTAATGTGGGCGTGGTATGCAGAAACAACACCTGGAAGAGGGAAAACCTGCCTGAAAGACGTGCTTCCTTTATTGAGAGATTCTTATGTGTCGGTAATGAGACGTGTCGAGAACTTCAAACAAACGGAACTCTGACACGAGAGAGAGAGAGAGAGAGAATAAATCAATGTGTTGTGTTCACTGCGTGCATCTGCCTATAAAAGTATTTTTAAGACAAAAAAAGTTGATGCCTATTAAAAGCGACTTTATAAACATTCGACAAACAAAATCTAACGCCACAAAACAGCTTCTATTGGGCTACTTTTAAGCTGACACTAGTAATCTTAACTTCACGAATAAAGAGTTGCGTGAATGCAGGATAAGGGCTGTAATAGATAAAAACAGCAAAAGACACAGAGAGGTAGGACTGCAGCCAGACTCCGAGAGATTGATAGTGTGCGCTGAGCTCGGGGCAGGGCGGTCACTGTTTTAGCCCTCTTGAGTAATCCTACACTTAATCACCATCACAGTGACAGAGAGCGCCGGAGACGTAAGCAGATAAGGGTTAAGTAGGTGTGGATTCACCCGAGGTATTAGCATATGCTTGAGGAGAGAGTGAGGGGGAAAAGAACGAGATGGAGATGATAGAGATATCCGTACACGCGTAAAGAAAAGGGGATGAGAGAAAGAGCGTCGTGAACGTGCGCGAGCCAAAGACAGTCTTTATAGGCATGATGATGAAAGCTTGATTAAAGTAAATGAGCTACCTGTGCCCCGGACTAACCTCTGGCACGCGCACTGTCAAGAAGGGTATCGGGCGAGGAGGATGGAGCGAGAACACAGTCAGAAGTTCATAGTGACGTCGGCTGACTGATCCTATACTGTTCAGCTGTCTAGAGTAGACATAGGCCTACACAATGAGAAGCCAATAGCCAAAAATAATTTCATAGTACCACATTATGGCCCATCTGTTCTCAGTTTCTACAAGAATGTAGGTAAGACCATTAATTTGCTTCGCTCTCTTGTTTTTGTGGCCTACTTCTCTTATTACTAATTCAGTTAATCACGAGACCTTTTATTTATTTATTTATTCTTGCAACCCTCTTCCCTTTTTCATCTCTCTCTCTCTCTCCAACGATTATCCTGCCGTCTAATTAGAAATCGATAATGTGAAGCCGGCGGGTATTTGCGATGTGTTTGTGAATGTTGAGAACAATTCCCTGGATAGAGGTGGATAGAATAGGAAGAAAAAGAAAGCGCGCGCACACACTCATACACGCACACCACCACTGCCGAACAGAAACACACTTACTGCTCCGAGCTATTCGTTTTTTTAAAAGCTGGAAAAGCACACACTAAACAAGGACAGAAAGAAAAGCTTTCCTTTTCTGCGCGAGGGACTGAGGCATTAGCATCTGGGATTTTTATGCAAATAAACTATACGGGGCTTGGTGGTGCATGTGCCTTAAGAATAACTTGATAATGAAATAAGAAGTTGCGTCACGTTCCGATTAATAGACACAGACCAACAAAGGATACAATGGAAAGTCATTTAATGATGACATTACATTTAAAGACTTGCCATAACTTAAGAAAAGCGTTTCAAAACTCATTGTCATTTAGTCCCGTTTCCATTTCAGAAATCATAAAAGAGATTATAGCTAGGCTTATACTACAGCCTAGGCTAAATATTGTAGCTATATATATATATATATATATATAGAGAGAGAGAGAGAGAGAGAGAGAGAGAGAGAGAGAGAGAGAGATTCATTAGTTGTGTTATTCAATTATAATTATTGTTAATAACCTACTTATTATAAAGTGTTTTAAAGTGATTTTAAAGTAGCCTAATTATTACAGTGAATTATTTTGTTTCGTATATATTGCAGCCATCATCAGTGACATGGGGTCATAGCTTCTTCCCCAACAATGAGATGTGATCTGAAGTCTCTGCAATCCAGGAGACGGAGGCGACGGGTTAGCGCTATTATTGCGCCAGCAATCGAACTTAAACGAATTAGCAGCTCGCGACGCCGATCTGGAGAAAAGCAACAAGAGAAAAGAATAGGCCCTCGTACATTTATTAGTTTAGCTCGCACCGAATTCGTTTTTCGCCACAGTTTTCTCTTTATTTGCTCCCACCTTAATGCGTTTGTGTCTGTCCTTGCTTGTGATTGCTATGTCTCTTTTACAGAATTGTTCTTTCTCTCTTTCTCCGTGGGGAAATGTTGATTTAGATACTATATAGCACTTTTCACACGAGTTTTTTTTTTAAAGCAGAGACAGCCATCTACTATTGCATTATATTTCATCAACCTATCCGGTGGGGAAGACTGATTTCTCTACATTTCGAGCATTTCTGCGCTAGTTTGAATCCGTCCGTGTGCCTCTCCACTTGAGCCTCTCATTAAACGTCGCTCTATCTCTGCTCACTTCGCCATACTCCCTCTCTCTCCCTCATTTATACGCGCTTTACTCTCCCCTTGCCCATGGCTATATGATCGCAAAAATGTGTTTACAAAACTCGATCTCGCTCAGATCAAACCGCTCCATCGAATCAAAGAGTCTGAAACCGAGACAGAGGGAAAGAGGCTGGAGAACAGGGAATATGCAGGGGCCGTTCGTGTGTAATCTTTCAATTCTCTCTGTGTCTTGTGTGTTGGTGTGTGTGTTGGTTTCTGTGTTTTAATATTTTTGAATAGCCTGTGTGAAGGAGATCAGCTGGGACTTAAGAGAGGGAGAGTCTTGCTTGAATATTTACTTGCTTTGGCAAAAACAAATTAATCGGTGAGCTCGAAATAACTTTGTTACACATTTTAACAGGAGACGCATGCAATATCGATTGACTTCTTTGTCAGCACACTTTTGCCTGCCATATTAATGCCCTGCAAAAAGTGCAATTGTTCCTTTGTATTTTAACTTATCTATCCCCTTATGATTTTTGGTAATAGGCTATAATGTAGATTGATTCGGACATATCAAATAACATTTTTGACTCTGGAAATGTGTTACCGCAGAAAGCACTTTAAAAAAATGTTGAGAAAACTCTTTTCTGCCAAGTTTGCTGTCTTTGCTGCAGTAATATTATTTGTATGATGTTGAGAAATAGTCAAAGCTGTGCAACACACCTCCTAGTGTAGAGACATCAGAATGCAAGAAGGGGTGAAGTCTGTCACAACACGGAGAAAGCACAAGACAGAAAGCAAAAATAAAATTTAGTCTGACTATAATAAGGCATCAAATACATTTCCTGATGCAGAGCAACACAGTAATTACATTAATGCAGATTTGCCCAGTGCCTATGGATAAAAATCAAGAAGTTATTAGATGGCAGCAATAAGAAAGTGAACATTAAGTTTAATTGGTAGAACAGGTTGCAAAGCCAACACAAATAGAGGGTGGGTGGACAGAAGAAATGCGTGTGGGAGAGAATGAAGGGGTAACGAGGGATGAGTGGGCAGACAGACAGGCATGTGGAGCGATTATAGCAGGGTTTATGTATGAGCTATTGATTGAGTCGGTGGTGACTTCTTGAGTGGTTAATTCGGGAAGTGAGAGCGAAAAGAGAGAGTAACTCACTGACCAGTGGGAGGAGGGATAAAGAGAGAGGGGGATCGCAAAGCAGGAAGAAATGTGGCGCAATGGCCTAGCTTCTGTCATGTAGAACAGTACGTGATAAAGACATATAAAGGAAGCACAAGAAGCATAACAGCAGGATTCATTAGCCTAACTAACTGGTTGCGGCTTTATTTAGAGTGATTTAATGGAGGATCATCTGGTGTTTTAATGCACACTTAAATTGCTGCGATCTCAAGACCTTGAGCAGTCTGCACTTCCCTTCTTTATTAATTAGCTTTCCACACCTTTTAAATTAACATCTTGCAGAGCCAACAAGTTCCCTTGTGCACCAATAATTTGAAGCAGAATAAACGTGCCTTGGTTTTCCGCGTAAAACTTTTTTTTTTAAGTGCGCAAAATGTTACACAAACATTATTTCAATTAAGACCTTTAATGCACATATTTGTTTAGTGGTTATAAAGCGAGTAGCTATAGAACTCACTTGTTTAGCCCTAGTTTATAGGCCTGTTGAGCGAATAAAGGTCTCAAATTAGTGAAAACTGAGAGATTATGCTAAAGGATTTTTAAAATGAATTTTTAAATATTTAATTTGAGAGTTACAACCGCCTTAAGACGCTTATAGACTCACTAAAACAGCGTCATATGCTGAAATAACCCGCCACATTAGCCTGTTTATCTTGCTAAGACAGTGCTTTGCCTCCTGCTCATTCAAGGAGAGGAAACAATCGTGGAAAATACGTCGTGATGTCACCTCACAAGACGACTGCAGAATACGAGCGGCGCGCGTGTTTGTGTTAAGTTTAAAGTCCGCTCGCTCTCCCGCGCATTTTCCTCTTTCTCTTCCCCTCTCTTCCCTCTCGCGCAGGTTTTGATCTCTCAGCGGCGAGATCAAAGGCGCTCTCTGGCTATTAGTCAGCGAGAGCCATTGATCCCACATCGATCCACGCGAGACACAGCCGCCCCGTGAACACCGTACGAGGCTCCCCAAAGCTCTCCCGCGCGTCGGGAGGGAAAGCGAGCGAGGAGAGAAAAAGAGCTTTAAGGGGGGCGATGTGTGTGTATATTTTTTCACTGGCGCGGGCAGAACCAAGCTCGAGCTTTTTCTTTGCCGCGGGACATGAAACAATGAGGCTCGAGCCGGTTTTAATAAAGCGCGCTTTCCCTCCTTTCAACTCTGGCGCGAGGCGGACTAGTCGGCAACGGAGAGCGATCGATAATTAATGACGATGAATAATTTAACCATATTGATTGATACTTTTCTCCGTCTTTTCTCCTTCTTTTCCTTGTATCTTAAATACGATGTTCTATAAGAAACCGATACCATATCACACGCTCGCTCCCAAAGTTGAGCAAGTTCTGTTCCGTCTTCTATTTTTTACCAAGTTTCCTCGGCTTTCTCATCCGCAAATGTTGGGCACCGCTTCCACGCTCTCTTTACCTTATTATCTCAATTATTGGCTCTCGCATCTAAACCTCGCGAGTGTTATGGAAGATGATCGCTGTTTGGGGAGAGTGGAGTAACACGGGGTGAGACGCGACCAATTAGACACGAGCTACAGGGGTGAATTCACCCCTAGGCGCGAGACCAGTGACCACCCTCCTGGGGTGACAGAAGTCTCTATTTTTAACAATATAAAGCTTTTACAGGACAACAACAATTCTGAAGTAAGGGCAGTGTAATCTCATGTCAGTGTGATTGTAATAATATTAAGGGATGTTAAATGACAGAAGTGGTATCAGAAGATTGTTGTTTGATTAGATATAATTTAATTTTAATATGATTCATAAATATGCATTTAATATATTTAATGTACTATTTAATATATTAAAATATTAAATAAGGTTTTGTATAAGAATTATGTAAAAAAAAATAGGACCATGTATGGCTGATATTTGCTACAACTGTGTGTGACACATAGGCCTACTGTTATGTTTGTTAACTTCTGCTTTGTGTTTTGTATTTGTTATTTAAATTAATCAATTAACAGTACATTTGATTGCCACACTAAATTCATTTTTAAAGTTTACAAGTCCATATGAGGAAGATTGCACTCTATGACATTGATTTGCAGTTTAAGCAAACATTCTAAACTTTAATGTGAAGCGGATGAAAATTATATCAATGTTTCAGACACCATGCAATAAAACACAGAGCAGCCACAGATGTTTAAACAAAAATGTGTTGCAACGTTTTCCAAGTTCAAGTGTGGTTCTCTAAAATAACTGCCATTTATTACATCCTATTTAGAGAAATCCATTACAAAAGGGATCTACAAATCTTTGTAGAGGAATTCATATTTTTCAATATTGTGATTAAATGCCCCTCACTTTGCACGCTCCAGCTGAAAGACAATGATGTCTCATCTATTTATGAATTATTAAGAGTTATTCTGAAACTCTACATCCTGTAAACAAAGAAGGTCTCGTAGAATTATGTTTGTTAGCTGACTGAAAATTTTTCACTTCCACAAGTTTGCATAGGAACTGCCAGTTTTGTCTGGTAGCGTCCACAATGTGTCAGATGTGTCCCATTTCAAGCTCTCCGTCTTGACCATTTCTCTCCTTACCCCTCTGTTCCCCTGCTCTCCCCTTTTCCTTGTTCATAACAAACACACAAGCCAGTCCTTCTGTTCTTTGACCCTGAGGCTGTGCAGACTGTCAGGGTAGAGTCAAGAGAAATCGAGAGATTGAGAGAAAGTAAAAGAAGGAAAGAGGAAGGAACGGTGGGGGGAGAACGAGAGAGCGGGACGAGGGAGCTAAGTAAGTCCTTTTCAGTGGCAGCCTGAAACAGAAAGATGACACAGATACAGAGGGTTTGTTTCATGTCCTGGGAGCAGAGAGCAAGAGGGACAAGCTTCATCACATTCCCTCAGTATCTCTGCTTCAGAACCTTGCTGTTCATCATTTTCACAACAAGAAACAATGTCAGCCATCTGTTACTCAGTTCTGTCTCTTTTCCTCCACTCTTTAGTCCACTTCTGTACCTCACCTTTTAACCATTTTATTTTGGTACCATTTTTATATTTGGTTCACCCAATATGTGTTACAACCTTGTTTCCAGCAGCTTGGTTTTGTCAAAACGTTAATGTGCAATCAGCAGTTTTCATTAAATGTAATTAGTCACAGGGGTAAACATGTTAAATCTGTAGGGCATCGCTATTCCATAGTGAATGAGTAATCAATGCCTGTGTTTAAATGCAATAATGTTTGTAACAGCACACTTATTATTTCATACTTAGTGCTTTTGTGCTATAAGATTAGCACAAATCATTTTTCCATGGCATTAAACTAGCATTTTTTGAATCCCCACACCATTACAAACAGATTACTGAAGATTAAAATGATTTGACATACAGTCATGACATTTAATATTAAACCATGCAATCTGCTTTACAAAATATAATTTTATTTTGTATATAAAATTAATTGATATATACTTTTTATTGTTTCTCATTCACCTAGTATACACATATATATGTATATTCATATATTTAGATATATAATTAATTAATTATTTACAATTTAAATCAAGTAAAACGTGTGTGTAAATTTTATTCCCCTCTTTTCTACTCACAGATGATATAACTGTGAGCTGCTGTTAGTTTGTTACCTTGATGTGATCGTATGTACCTGTCACAGAAGGGTTTTATTCTTCTCACAAGTGCGTTTGAGAATATTGTCTTGGGGAACGGTGTTACTTTGTGTTGCCCTGTCCATGTGTATGTGCATCTTTTTTTCAGAGTTTTTTGTTTGGTGTGTGTGGTGGTTGTGCACTCCCTGAATCAGTGTCTTCATATCTAGGAGACTGTGAGAAGATGTATTCCCTTGGCTGCTAGTTATAATGTTTCTGGGGGTGATGGGGAGAACTTGAAAGCCGTGTGCTGCCCAAATCAAAACTAACAAGGAAATGATGGGGGCTCCTTTATCTCCTCACTGGCCTGGAGGGGAAGAGCAGGGCAAAAGAAGGAGATCGAGGGAAAGGGAGGTGTGATGGGGAGGTGGGGGGCGTCCTGGCTTCCTCTTTGATTTGTAAAAAATGCATTACCTCCGAAATCAAACGGAAAATTACTGAGTGGGAGCAAAACATACAGAGGAGAGAAAGGGAGAGAGGGTGCAGTTAGGTGCATGGGCAGGTAAGGCTGGGTTTGCTTTGATCGGATAGGCTGGCCGATAGGAACTGAATACAGATTTCACAAAAGGTGGATGAAAATATCTGAATGAATTCATTTACAGGTGTGGCATTGACTGCACCAGTTGCATTGCGCTCAATTATTGCTTTAAATATTGTTAAAGTAATATCTATTCATAATATGACAGTCTAGTATAACAAAGTAAAAGACTGTCCTGCTAAGGCAAGGTCTTGAAAGTCTGAATCTACATTTCTTTGCCTTTGCAAAGCTAACGAAATTGAAGCTACTGAATTGACATACTAACTTTTGAGTAGAAAAGATACTCTACTAAAGAAATAACGACAGATGAATGTTACAAGAAAAAAATAGCCAGTTGAGAAGTAGATGTTACGATGGTGGAGAGCAAGTGGACAGTCCAAAGAGTAAAAGCAACAAAGGGTAAGGGTGTGTGTGAGAGAGAGAAGTGCCTGGAGTTAGCAATAATAATTTATACAAACACACCTCAATAATTCACGTTCCATTTCAATGCTGGAGGGAAGATCCAAAATTCACAGAGCATAATTAAATAGAGTGAGAGAGGAGAGGGGGAGAAGGAGAGGCCAGCATTAAATATACCCTTGTACCGGCTCCTCTTTCTTCCACCCGAGCTTTGTAAAACAACCTTTATGAAATTGTGATGGCTGAGGAGAGATTGAATTTCTCTAGCCATGTATACTGAATTGCTGCATGGAGAGATGGATCTTTATTGATGCTCCCAGTTGTTCTGATAGC
This sequence comes from Carassius auratus, assembly GCF_003368295.1. Lineage (NCBI taxonomy): Eukaryota > Metazoa > Chordata > Actinopteri > Cypriniformes > Cyprinidae > Carassius > Carassius auratus. Next base: position 5,066,313 of record NC_039283.1, read on the forward strand.
AGATGCAATCTTCAATGATTTTTGATATCCTGCTTTGAAGTTATTTTGTATGAACACATGCCCACCATGGCGAGTTTATTTCCTTTCGCTGCAACATGAATATTTCACGTTGGAAATTAAGTTCCATTTTAGTGCAAATCAAGTGGAAACATGGATTTTTTATTTCCTACTGTTAAATTAATTTGTTTTAGAATGTATTGTACATTTTTGCACTTTATCACAAAAGGTAATGTTTTAAGGTGCAAAGAAATACCTTTGAGAAGCTATAAGGACTAATTGCTTGAGGGCCTCTTGTGTTCAGCATGAGATGGAGTCTTTTGAACATTGCTCTTTGAGAAAAAATGCTCAGTGATCTTGTGCATGGCTGAAGGGACAGCCTTCGGCAACCATATTTAAAGAAACCCTTCAAATGAACTGGCATTGATTGATTTTAGAGGCCACTGGAATGACATGCCCTCATGGTTTATAACAGCATGTTCTGACATACTGGTGTGTAGAGGGTGAAATGAGTCCGCAAGCCCATGACACATATTTGTTGAAGTCAAAGTATTATGCATTAGCCTTTAGCCTTCTTTGTTCTAACTTCAAATGGTTTACACTCACATTTTGTTGGTTTGTGTGTGAATGCAGGTGTAGTGGAGGTATGGACTGTAACTGTGTTAGTGACCTGCTGCTCACGCCACCTGTCCCAACCCTCTGGACACCAGGTGAGACATTGAAAGAGGTGTTCTTTTTTAAAAAGATGTTCTGTATGACAAGACAAGTAGAAAGAGATGCATAGATGTTACATTGATTTTTAAAACAAAGCTATGATACATATTTAAGCTAATTATCAAACTAATAAGACCAACAGCATGACTGTGAGTGTTATATGCTATTATACTGCAGTTTACTCAAATAGAAGTTCATATTGAGCAACTTACATTTTAGACACTATGTAGTCTATAGTCAGGGTAGACTCATATTTAATTTTTGACAGGAATTGAAGTGAGGCTGTGAGGGATAGAAGTACATTTAGTGGATTGTACTGTTGTTAAACAACACAAACAAACCGATTGTTCTGAGGAAATGTCCTTCCAAAAACAAACTTTCAGTAGACAAAAGCACCATAAAACAGTTTTGAAAGTAGTGCATTGGGGAAATTGACGATTTAACATCAGAAGTTTAATAAGTTGGTCAGAAACATACATTTCGCATATAAACTGACAACTAACCATAGCTTTCAGATGCCATTTTTATTTTTGGCTCAAATGTCACAGAACCGCGCAGGATTATGGGATATCAAAGGCAGACAAGGATGCATATGCTTCCTTCAAAAATCGATCAAATGAAAGGCATATCAGAAGACAAGTGGTGAACCTAACATTGTATTCAGAGGTGCCTTGATGCTTTGCTACCTTTGAATGCATTCTGTGATTTTGTTCAGTTTTCCAGGCCCCTAGTCAGTAGTTTTGTCGCTGAATATATCAGTGTTGTGAACAAATGAATGAAAGTTTCAAATAAAAACACCCTCTTGTCGCCACCTACTGGTGTGACAATGACACCTGCAATAATAATCGCTTTAAAATCCCCACTTTTTATTCATAGCTTCACAGTTTGCTAGCGGTGCCAAACTATTTCAAATACAAATTCAGTTAGAACTGATGCTCAATTTTTACTCCTATATGTCATTAAGCTGTTGCTACATTTTGAACAATAAGCTGGTACATATACCAATTGAAAGATTTTTTTATAATTATTTTTGAGAAATGTAAAGTTCTCTTGCATATCTTACATATATACTTACTTATATACTTATATATATACTTTAAACACAGGCTTACTATTCCCTAGCATCAAAACACCCATCGTTTCATCGGTTATTTCAGACAGAAATGCTTTTAGCAAGTAACAAAACCAACAGGCCTTATCCAAATCCTTTCACTTACTCGCCTCCCTTTCCTCAGGCATCGCCTTCCCAGACTGGGCCTATAAGCCAGAATCAAGCCCAGGCTCCAGGCAGATCCAGCTGTGGCACTTCATCCTGGAGCTGCTGCAGAAGGAGGAATACCACGGGGTGATTGCCTGGCAGGGAGACTATGGAGAATTTGTGATCAAAGACCCAGATGAGGTGGCAAGACTGTGGGGCATTCGGAAGTGCAAACCTCACATGAACTACGACAAGCTCAGCCGAGCACTAAGGTATGCACAGCATGCATGTTTCATATTCATAGGATAGTTTTCTGTGTTAATGCTTAATTGCTGCCTTTTATTGTTCTCTCATGCATTATGCATATTCTAGATGGCGTGCTTTGTTGAGTATACAGTCTGTTCGGCTGTTTTTCTGTGTTTGTGTGTGTTTTCATCTTGCATCTGATGGAGGGAAAAACATCATTTATATTTTCCTCTCATAATATCCTGTATAATAGCATTGGCCCCTCCATGCTTGATAGTATGTGGATATTTTAAGTGCTGCCTTCCCTCTGAAGAACATCAATACAGTCCAATTTGTGGAATCTTTGAACATCTAAATGGATTCTGGATGTTCTTCGGCAAGAGCCTCATATAAAGAATACTTGTTGATGGGGATTTTGAAATTAAGTCTAAGATTGATTCATACCTCAACAAACTTATATCAGATCTCTTTCCAAACTCTTCCAAACTTTTAATGTTTGAACTTTAACCCTGAGTGAAGTACTTCTGCGCATTTTCATGCAAATACGCTTATCCATTTCTCATCCTGTGTCTTTTATCGTTCTGCTTAGCTCCCTCCTCCCCCAAACCTCCCTTTAATAGATGCTGTCGCTAGTCGCTAATTGTTATGAATAGGCACAGGCCATAATTAGCCTCGTTGATTAGCCTTGTTTAATTGCTCAATTAAGGGGCACAATTGCCACATGAAATAAAAGCTTACAAATTATTGCGCCGGCAGATTGCATCACACCAACTTGTGTAGGCTGCCGGACCGGGTAAGGTGAAGTCAAGCATAAAGTGTGCTGAGATTAAAGAGCCTCGCTCTCATGCACAGGTGAGCATCCTCAAAGTGCTCGGACACTTGTGATGAACGTGAACGGGTGATGGTCAGGGGACAAGACACAAAGATTCTGGACAGATCCATCTCTTATTTCCAACTGAGCGATACATGGCTGTGTGATGTTAAGGGAAATCTAAACAGTCATGACTGTGCAGAACAGGAAGCTGACAAGGCTGACATTCCCGAATAAAAGGCCATGACCCTGGAAAATGTTTCGGGTTGGAGGAGGTGGCAGGCTTTCCCCCCTTTAAAGGGATAGTTCAGCCGAAAATGAAATCTGTGTCATTTATTCATCCTCTTGTCATTCCAAAACTCTATGGCTTGAAAAACACAACAATATTGGGTGTCGCTGTATAGACAAAAAAACTGAATTCTTCAATATTCTTTCACATTCTTTTTTTTTTTTTCTGTTCTCCAACCTGCAGGTACTACTACAATAAACGCATTTTGCACAAAACTAAAGGAAAGCGCTTCACCTACAAGTTCAACTTCAGTAAGGTGGTTCTGGTGAATTACCCACTGCTGGACATGGCCAGCTCTCCGTTCCTGTTGGCTCAGAACCACTTCAATGGAGGAGGAGCAACACCAGACTGCAGCCCTGTCACCCCTGAGGTACAACTAAAATAAATACGTTGCATGTATTAAGTGCAGTGCATTTACAGGAGAATAATATCATCAGAACAGAACTCAAGATAATGAGAGACAGGAATGAACCGCTAGATGGAAGAGAAGAATGAAGTCAGACAAAAACTTGAAGCGCTGACGTGCTCTGTGATAATAACAGCTCTATTGCCAGTGTTTAATGATTGATGGGATTTTTTATCCATACTGTATAAGGCTCTACGTATTAGCTTTGATGTGAGGGATCAGGCTATTGATTGTACAGAGTCAGTCAGTATGTAGGGATCTTTTTTTTCCTGTATTTATTTTATTTATTTTACACTTTCTGTTTTATTCGCCTTAGGTTAATGTTAAACGTTAACTAAAATAGTTATCATCTGAATACTAGGGGCAAAGCATCAATTTAAATGTTCTGATTGAATACAAAAAGACTGAGAATATGATTTATCAATAAAGGTTTCAGAAACCTGAATTGATTTAAAATATGCACCTTAAAATTTAATTTGGTTTAAAAGAATAAAGAGTGGTTAACTTGCAATACAAGGTAAGTTAAAATAAGTAAAATGCAGTAATAAAATGATTGTTTGTATTAATTATCAGACTTTACTCTAGCCGTAAAATAAATAAATGGATACATAAATCTACCCAGGTCATTCTATGAGAAATGTATATGCTGTACATCTTGACTAGAGGAGACTGGAGGAGAAAGGAAAGAGAGCGAGCCAGAGGTGAAGAAGAAAGTAGAGAGAATGTCACAGATGGCATTATAGCCTTAAAACAGAAGAAGACATTATCCCTTTCCTCTCATCTCTGTCTAGGATGGCATACTCATCACTGCCATTGATTGAAAATGAAAGACGTGAGAAATGAAAGAGAAGGTGCATGGGGCTGTCGGATCAGTGGCATGTAATTAATGCAGTTTTGTTAAGCATTCCAGATTACGTAGCTTAGAAATACAGTTGTGCCTTTTCTCACTGAGATGAGAAGAGTGACAAATTATTGATCACCTCCATGTCACTAATAAAGAGAGAGAGAGAGAGAGAGAGAATCTTTACAGCATTCATCCTCTAAGATTCCTGCGATGACATCCTGGTTTCCTTTACTGAGCTTTATCCACCAGCACCCTTTTCTAATCTGCTCCCGAAAGCTGTTTCACATTTTGGGAGGTTAAACCCAGGATCTCTTTGTGGCCTACTCTGACTGACATCTTATGAAGTCTTTAAGACAAGACTTTCTTATTTCAAGATTTCCAAGATGGTGTTAAAGATGTCATGGTTTCTTATCATCATCCGATGAATTTACAGCAATGAATTCTTGACTTGTTCATCATTTATTTAATTTTTTTTACGACTTCAACATTTTTACTACTACATAAACATCAAAATAAAATTGTTGCTAATTTATAAAATTCTGAACATTTGTTAAAATTGACAAGATTATTAGTTATCCTATCAGTATTGTAATTTTTTGTAAATTACTCCATTTAAACAATGTCATTTATTAAACTTTCTTCTCACTCAGTCTTTTTCACTGTGAAATGATCCTGACACACTGTGTTTTCTCTTTCCCATCTTTCCCAGGCCCTTCAGTCTTTATTCCCTCGTTTACCTGAATCAGGTCGAGGGTCCTCTATATTTGAGCGCACTGCAGGGGCCCCAGGGCCTGAAGGGGACAAGCTGAGACTGGACACTTTTCCTTTCCTCGGCTCAGGTGAGACATAAATGAAACGGAACATCAAATTTGACAAATGTGATAGAGAAAATAATGGATTAATGTTAATTTGTAAAGGTTCTTTGTTTTTTAAGAGCAGTGAAGTGAAGTATGTAAGTGTGAGTTCAGATATAAGTAATTAGTTCACACTGTTATCAGTAGTTTTTTTTATTTACATGAGAGTGTTAGTTTCCATTTGCATTTTACACTTGCATTTGTGCACTAGCACTTCCTCTGAGAGTGGTTTGGTGTCATGTGCACACCCCTTTGTCTTATCAAATGCTCTGTACATACACTGAAATTCTGGTGTATCAGAATGTATGAGGGCATGAGTATGTCAATGCGACTCCCCCTCCCACAAAAAAAACCTCACCCCTTCAACTTTGTTTGTCCTGAGGTCCTGTTCCACCCTCCTCCTCTTCTTACCCCTCTCTGCCTCCCATGTGTACCCCCTGTCCTAATCCCTTCCCAAGCAGGAAGGCCCTAATTGAGGGTGCAGGCTTCAGTTTGTGGCCTGTGGGCGCCCATTACTGTGTTTTCATAAGCAAGTGAAGCCTGCCTGACTGATTCAATATTCATGTGTCTGCTAGCTACTCCTGGCCCTATACGTACACACACACGCTAGCACTGTCAAATTAGCCCTGCATAGCAAATAACACAGAGAGAGGCAGAGGAGATAAAAAGAGAGGGAAAGAAAAAAATGGAGAAAGTGAAGTAGACAGGAATGAAGAAAAGAAAGAGAGATGGAGGAAGAGGTAATAGGTGACAGTATGAAGAAAAGGTGTTTGTAATGGATGCAAAAACATTGTGAAAACCATGTAAAATATTATTAGTGTGAAATAAGCTCTCATTTCATCTCATAGGTACATTTTTAGGATATTAGGATATATATTAGGAGAATATTAGGATAATTAATTAATTTATTCGTGGGCAAAATAAGATGGCTGATTTCTTATTTCTATTTCCATTCCATTTGATCTTGCATCTTATAATATTATATTAATAATGTAGAAAACCGAAAATTAATTATTTAAATTAATAAATGAATTACTAATAATTCGACACAGACTTTAAACATTAAACTGTTTTAATGTTTATAATAACATGAAATGTTTTTGGACAAAATCAGCGTATTAAAATGATTTATGAAGGTTCATGTGGCACTGAAGACTGGAGTAATGGCTGCAGTCAACATAGGAATAAATTACATTTGAAAATATATTAAAATAGAAAACAGCCATTTTATATTTTAATAATAGTTCACAATATTACTGTCTTTATTTTTTTTATGAAATAAGTGCAGATCATAACGTGTACATATATTTAGAGAGAGAGAGTGAAATTTAAGTCAACACAGGAATTAATAAAGGATCATAATATTCTCACGTTTTCTTCACATCACATTTTTCTGATGTTTTAGGAATATATTATTCATAACAATAACAAGCTTTCTAGTTTTCTCTCGAAGAACGAGTTGCCTCACATTCTCTGTTCTCAGTCTTGTCCCTAACATCTGATCTTAAACATTACACTGGTTTTCATTCCATGTTTTTCAATTTCTCCCACAGGGGCTCCTTGTTACTCCAAACCTCCATCCCTTTTGGGTCCTTACCCACGGAACCCCTCTTTTGACTACCCCTGGGGCTTCAACCCCTATCTCCCAGGGGCCTTTTCTCTGAACAACTGTCCCAAATTGCCCCCAGGCTCCCTGTACTCTTCACATTTCTATCCCAGCCCGCTCCATTCCGGCCTGTCTCAGCTGTCACACCCCTTCTCTTCGCTCTTACCCCCCGGAGACACGACCGGGGCAGAACGTGGTCAAACGGGAGGAGCAAATGGCTCTGCAGGCGGTCAACCTCCCAGACTCTGCATCCCACCATACCCAGGGAACTTGCCACTCGGCCGGACTGAGCCGGGGAACGGGGGTACAGGTGTCGGTGACCGGGATAGAGGGGAGACCAACACTGGGATAATGGGTGGAGCTCTTGGTTTGGGGTTAGGCCTAGGATTGGGTTTGGGTGGAGTTGGCATGGGAAATGGAGGAGGAGGCCATCAAAGCCCTTCTGAGCGGAGAAAGGGTGTGAAGCAGGATCCGGAGTCTGACTCTGAGCTGGAGATCACAGACTTGAGCGACTGCAGCTCAGAGAATGAGAACGAGCGGGACTTCTCTCTGGCGAAGGAGCCAGGGCTGGGTGGTCGCTCACACCCTCTAGAGGCCAAAACTAGGGGTCTCGGGGGAGTTTTGCCCCCTCTCTCTTCTCTTCCTCCACCTGTGTCTCCGCATCCCCTCAAAAGACTGGGACCCCTGACTCCTCCACCATCATCCCTGCCTCCATCCCTCTCGCCTTCCCTCACTATAATCGACCGGCACAGGGAAACAGAGACACTTAAACTTGCTCACAGTTAATTTGTTCTGTTGTGTGATTTATTTATTTTTTGTTGATGTCTTGCACATGTTCTCTCTTTTTCTTATTCTGTCTGTGTATTCCTGCATTTGTGAAATAACACACTTTTTAAATTGCACTGCATTCTGGTGCTGCTGAAACAGGCAGTAAATTTGTTCAGTTTGGTGTATTTCAGACTTTTCATAAATGAATGTTAAGCTCTGCAATACAGTGTTCAGCTGAAGAGTGTAACACAAGCAAAATGCAATAATGGCAACACTCAAATAACATAGTTATTTTAAGGTGATTCAGTTGTGTTGCGATAAAGCACTTTTGTTTTTATTTTCGTGCCGATTCCAAGGGATTTAGACATATAAGTGGTCAAACATTGCCATCTTGTGGTTGTATTTATCTAAGCCTTTCATTGTTTCTAGGCAATTATTTATTCATGTTCACTTTCAATTTTGCAGGTCTAGTCCATGTCTTTTTTTATATATATATATCAAAAAAAAAGGAGAAAAAAAGTATGACCCTGAGAATAAGAGACAGAATCAACACTGCTCATGCCAGTGACTATTTAAAGTTTGTATGTATTTCATTGTATATATTTTATTATTGTGTACATTAAGTACTATTACTATATGGGATAGTTGTATTGGTATCATTTTACTCTGTATCTAACTGAAGAGTGATATATGAGACAGGAAAATTGTTAAGTATATATGTGTAGTGACCCAAAGTTGACAGAGAAAGAGCACTTTTTTTTCACATGGTCATAAGAATGGCATTTAGATGGGGAAGTGTGAAAAATAAATAAATTACCAAATCACAAAAACCCTGCTCTTTCTAATTGTGCCCTGTGGAAATGTTCCCCAGATCCCTCTGAGTAGATGATCCTGATGGACGGAGTATGCCACTAGTCTCTTATTTCAATAATTCATTTACCTAGTGGTGAAGTACTAAAAAGTGTGAATAATATTAGTTGCAGCATCTGCTAATTTGTTTAACCAGTGTTCATGTAACGTTTATTATGTTTGATATATGAACTTCTGATCTGAATGTAAAAACAATACATAGGAGCAGAATGACACACTCTGATTAACAGATTACCTTCAAATACAATTCAGACAAGTTGGGGGGAGGGGGGTACAGATAACATTTGATACAAAAGCAAAATGCAAGTAAGATTTTACCAAACCATGGCAGCAATATTTCCAGATATTCTTCTATGATATTATCTCATTCTAGATAAGAACTTGAAAGAACTTGTTACACGACAGTTGGTGCCCTTGACTTGCCCGTACTAGAGGAGATTTCAGCTGTACATAGGACTTTGTGTAGTTGTTTGTACACATTGAAAGAAAAATACCATTTACCTTTCAGTAAAGATGTTCTTTGTTTAATTGTGAAATTTAAAACTGAAAGGATGACTAGAACAAAAATGAGCAAAGAGTAATATCCTCAAGAGCAATAAACAATATTCTTACGATTCAATTGTGAGTGTGGATTTTTTTTTTTTAGTTCAATATATGATTTCAGATCAAATGCATTTCATAAAAAAATATCTGTACTTGTTTCTGTATGTGTAAAAAGCCTCATTAGGAGGCCTACATCCTGTGAATTACCAAATTAACTGAATTTTCACAGATTATATAGCAAAATAGAAGCGCAAAAAATATATATTATATATCCTGCGCATACAAACAACAACATGAGTTCATTATATTAAAAAAAAACACAGAAAAATGCAAGCAAGGATGGGGTAGTTTCACGTAAGGTCCATTTCTACCACCAGACACAGACTTGGCAATGGCACATTTATAAATCGTGAATATATGTAATGCCACGCGGGGCCGTAGTGTCCCTTGGACACGCGCTGAAAAGCCCCGAGAGCCATTCAAACGAAGGGGAACAAATTTAGTGTAACACTACACGGAACCACACGGGGATGCATAAAACGATTTTTGGACATCTTTCGGCCTTTGGTGGTCGCAAGTCACAGGAAGAGGCAGTGGACGGCAAAAGTTACGTTTCCAATTATTAAAAAAAAAACGCTTTCAGTTGAGTGCACTCGTGGATCACTGAACATATTTAATGATCACAAAGAGGAATGTTGTAGTCCTACTTTTACATCTACTGTCAAACGTCGCGCGCATGAACTGCTCTCCACTTCCGCGTACAATGTTTTTTTCCAACGACATATAACAACTTTAGAACAGGAAGCCTTCAGAGGCGCTTGTCACTTCGTCTCACCTTTTAGGAGAGGTAAGGTTTAAGCTTAAATATATAGATTAGGGAGTCTGTTATGATTTGGAGGCATTTAATGTTTGTTGGTGCGCGATGATGTGATTTGTCATCAGAGGGAACCTATTCGCATGGTAGATTAGCACGATCGGCGAGCGATACAATCCTGCCAGTTAGTCTTTGCTCAGCGAGAGGAATGCTGTTTGGCTACAATGTAAGCTTTGCCAGCATTCCTGTTATTTCCCTCGACTCGCGCCTCTCTTTTCAACAGAGAGCGAAGATGATATTTAAAGCGAGATGTTTCGAATGAGCAACTCTCACGGCTAAACAGTTTTGCTCGAATGGAGTCCGTCGCGATATAAAGGCTACAGTACATGCAACAGCTATGTCAACATAACCACCTTTTGCGTTGTTGTTGATTTTTCAGCCTTGATAAGCAATGCAAGATGTTAGCTCTATACTGTAAATAATTGCATATATTTATAATAAGCTATATCAGTTGTAAATGAAAAGCCTTTCAGGCAGCAGGATTTTTTTTGTTTTTTTTGTTCGTGAATAATATTAATATTTAAGCAATATTTTGTTGTAGGGTACTGCATATAAGCGCGGCTGAAATTTCGTCCTATTGTGATTTATGTAATAATAAGTAGCCTAAGTTCTTGTCATGTAAAGTTAGCCTGTTCTTATTTATTCTACTAAAAACTAAAACCGTTCAAAAAGAAACCAGAGCAACAGCTTTTACGTGTTTGCAAACAACAAACAAAAAGAAAGCCTGGTCTGGATCAGCATTTCTGAGAGGAGTGGATTTCCGCTTCTTGTTCCAAGCCTTCTGCAATCTTTGGGCTTTAATTCCATGTGTTTTGCATTTTGCACTCACTGAGAGAAATGCACAAGAGCAATGGCCTTTAAAAACCTGCTAACTGCCACAAGCAGACTCACACTGCTCTGCTTCTATGCATAAAAGAAAACAATGCACATTTGAACTATCAGAAAACATACTCCTTGCTTCGTTTCAACTTTTATTGTCAAAAAAAAAAAGTCAGTATTTACAGTGTTGACCCTTGCTCTTCATAACTTCTGCAGATTGCCCTGGTATGCTGGATAATATCTTCTGGGCTAAATCCTGACTGATGGCAATCCATTCTTGCCTTATTAGTTCTCAGAGTTCACAATTTGTGGGGTTCTGCTTGTCCAGTTGCCTTTTGAGGACTGAATATAGGTTCTCTATGGAATTGGCAACGGATTCAAAATTTCAATGTTATGATCTTTGAGCCACTTTATAACTCTTGCTTTATGACATGGTGCTCCATGCTGCAGAATTATGAGAGCCCACTCCTTTGGTTGAAAATCGACTCCACTCATGGATGGTCTCCGGATGCTTCACTGTTGGCACAAGACAGGTCTCATGGTAGCGTTCTTCTTTTCTTCTCTGAACAGTCGATTTTCCAGATGTCCCAAACAGTCATAAGGCTTTGCACCAGTCTTCTGCTGTCCAATCCTTAAACTTCCTGCAGATTTTCAGTCTCTCTTTGGCATTTTCTTGGAGAAGTGGCTTCTTTTTATGCCCTTCTTGACACCAGGCTGTTATCCAGTAGTCTTGGCCTCACTGTGCATGCAGATGCTCTCACACCAACCTGCTGCCATTCCTGAGCAAGCTCTGCTCTGCTAGAGACACGATTCTGTAGCTGACTCTTCATGAGGAGACAGTCCTTGCGCTTGCTGGACACCCTGGGACATCCTAAAGACTTCTTCACTGCAGTCAAACCTCTCTCCTTGAAGTTCTTGATGATCCAATAAATGGTTATTTCAGGTGCAGTATTCTTTGTAGCAATTTCCTTGCATGTGAGGCCATTTTGATTGCTGCATATGTTGATGATGGGGCTGGGCGACATGGCCTAAAAAAAAAATCTCATATACAATTAAAATTTATTTTGCGTTTAAAGTCTGTCTAAACTTGATGACACCACACTACAGTTGCAATCATCTGAACGTAGTGGCAGTATATTTTAACATAAATAGAAGGAGGCATCAGTTTACTGATGGGGATCGTGTCACATCATGCTGCATCCAGTGTACACAACGTCAGATCGCACCGCTTGTTTCCGGTGTAGACCTGTCGCTAGTTATTTAATGGGTAATGTTATAGCCCTGCTTGTTTTTAATGTTTTTATGAAATATCTGTTTTGACTGCATGATCATATCATGTATTATTTACTGCCATGCGAGCCACAAAAGTAAAGCTTGGCAAGTCGCGAGTTAACAAGTAACACTGCTCTAGGTTGCTTTTTGGGCGGGTGTTATTGTGCTGCCGCAGTCTTGTTCATTTCGTAGGTCAAAACATCTCTCTCACTCGGCAGTGTGTCTCTATGGCAAACGCACGGGGGGAGGGTTGAGCACAATCGGCAGATTTGCAAAATACAAAATTTATGTCACTACCAAAACTTTGGCAATGACTGTAGGTTTTACTGATACCAGTAGCTAGGTTGGACCACACTGGTCAATACAGATTAATCAACCGATACGTCAAAAACAAACAATCACGTTTCTAGAAGCTGCTCTTGTACTGTATAATAATAGCAGAGCTTCTCCGCCACTCCAGCAATGGAGGCCTCCTGGAAAAACTATCGGCATAGATTTTTGCTGATAGTTCCAGCAGTCATCTATTGGTGCTGACAAAACCACAACATCAGTCGACCTCTACTGGTGTATAATGCTTGATACACACAGCGTGCACACTGGCAAGTGGTACCGGAGCACTGCGGCCAGAACATACAGACTTCAGAACAGTTTATACCCCCAGGCCATTAGACTAATAAAAAGTCAAAACCCACTGCCACTTTTACCTGTACCATCAGGTTAAATTCAGCCTCTGCTGTTTACCTGCTGGACCTCCATTCACTCATAATGCATTTGACTGGCATCATGGACAATTTAAACCTTAGTCTTTACACTGAAACCTTATCACTGCTTGACATTTTAAAATTGTCACTTTATTGCAACTTGCACTGAATATTTTTTACTGTGAAGAATCTTTTTTTATTGACAGTTGATTTTCTAGGTAGCATAAATGTTCTGTTTTTCTTTAATCATTTTCCTTGTTTATGCTATCATTTATATTTTTGCTTAATCTACTGTATATTCTGTATATTTTTTTTAACGTATTTTGTATTGTCTAAGTTATATTTGTTCGCTTTCTACACTGTCATTCTCAAGAGAAGTAAACGAAGTAAGAATTTCATTGTACTCCCATGACAATAAAGCTATTGAATCTTGATACATTTATGATAAGCTCTGGCAACTCTAAAAATAGTGTTTTTATGACTCTTATTGATATTCTTTAATAAACGGAGTACAAATTGTAGCCCTTGTGTTTGTCTATAAATAAAGTAGCTTTAACTTGAGGCTTAGTTTGTTTTTGTTGTAGTTACATAAGCGAATGTCAAGGTAAATCAATGTAGGCCATTGTTTACATTTTATGTTTGGCTTCTAGGTAATTTGTTGTGTAGAAAACCACGGTAGTCCATTACATTTTTGGGCAAGGAGCACTTAAGAAGCATCGTTAGTCTTGATGCAGTTCTTTGCTACGACTGTCTGACAGCTAGAGTGAACTGGGATTAGATTAGTTTAACCTTCATGGAGTGAGCCTTGTTCATAATTATTGTATGCATTTGAAGAGAAATTGCATTCATCAGTTAACCTGCCTGTATTCCTCTGTAAGCTAATGGTACTCTGTATTCATCTTAGTGTTGTTATATGTAAACATTCTTATTTCTTGCTTCCTTTCAATAAAAAAAAAATCATATTATTGGGTTCGTTTGGATTAAAACGCACTGCTGTCAAAATGTATAATCCTTTAAGAGGTTATTACAGTTCAGATTGTTCTGTTATGTAGCACTGACACATGGAATGGCCACAAGCATTGTTATACTTGTAGCTTTTTGTGGTTTTACGTAACTGTAGGTCATAATGGAAAAACAGGAAGAAGATACAAAGTCACTGAGATGCAAACAGGTTTAGGTCAACAATGAAAAGCTTCAGGCATTTATGGCTTTAGATGGTACAACCCATTACAAAGAGATTCCTGATTACTGTAGTTCAGTGGAAAAGCTGGAATGATTAGCCTGTCACGAAGCCAGTTGGATTGGCCATGTACATGATCTGTTTGATTCAAGCTTGTTTGTAGGAAATATCTCAAAGCAAGCATCTTAATCTTGAATCTGTTCAATCATCTTCTTTCCAATTGCTCAATCATAATTATTAAATACACAGCATTTCAAAATTTGGGTTTGGTAAAGTTTTTAAATGCATGTGTAAGACTGTTATTTTCACAAAGGCTGCATCTGTTAAATGAAAAATAAAGACTTTAGCATTGTAAATAACGTTAAAATGTTCTGTTTTCTATTTAAAAAAAAAAAAAATTCTGTTAATGACCAGGCTGAATTTCAGTCGCAATTACAGTCTTTAGTGTCACATGATTAAAACTTTTGAACGGTAATGAAGGTAAATCACATTTGCCCCAATACCAAGTAGTATCACACAAGTACCTATTTTATCGTGGTATTGCAGAGGCTGTTCAGCTGTAATAATTACTAAACCAAACTTCTAAAAAATTCACTAAACTCATCACTGGTAGTGCTCGTTTGGTTAGCTTTCACGTTGTTAAGTTTCTCTTGGGCTATTTTTTAATGGATGGCTTATGTACAGATGTCTGGCCGCTGGATGTCTGTTATATTCTCTCATTTTTTCCACTCTGTTGTGCTCCATCTTGTGTCTTGTGTGAGTGGTGCATGAAACACTGGACTAAAAAATACATGTCATTGAGAACTGCGTGTAATGCAAGGTAATACAGGTCAACAGGTGCATCTCAATAAATTAGAATGCTGTGGAAAAGTTAATTTCAGTAACTCAACTCAAATTGTGAAACTTGTGTATTAAATAAATTCAGTTCACACAGACTGAAGTAGTTTAAGTCTCTGGTTCTTTTAATTGTGATGATTTTGGCTCACATTTAACAAAAACCCACCATTTCATCTCAACAAATCAGAATACTTCATAAGACCAATTAAAAAAAAACGTTTTTAGTGAATTGTTGGCCTTCAGGAAAGTATGTTAATTTACTGTACATGTACTCAATACTTGGCAGGGGCTGCATTTGCTTTAATTACTTGAATCGATTTTGCTTAACAATCCACATAATGCTGCGGTTCTCTCGGTTGGTTGTCTTTTTCTTCCACACTTTTTTTCTTCCACTGAACGTTCTGTTAACATGCTTGGATACAGCACTCTGTGAACAGCCAGCTTCTTAGGCAATGAAAGTTTGTGGCTTACCCTCCTAGTGGAGGGTGTCAATGATTGTCTTGTGGACAACTGTCAGATCAGCAGTCTTCCCCATGATTGTAGCCTAGTGAACCAAATTGAGAGACCATTTTGAAGGCTCAGGAAACTTTTGCAGTTGTTTTGAGTTGATAAGCTGATTGGCATGTCACCATATTCTAATTTGATGGGAGCGTGAATTGGCGGGTTTTTGTTAAATGTGAGCCAAAATCATCACAATTAAAAGAACCAAAGACTTTAGTCGGTGTTCAATGAATTTATTTAATACATGAGTTTCACAATTTGAGTTGAATTACTAATTTATTGAGATGCACCTGTATATTCTCATGCGGTACATGCATCACGTTACTTTTGTAATATACCGTGGCACTGCCGGTGTTTTACCTCATTAGTGTGAAATGTTAGGAGGTTTTGCTCCCAGGTTTGAAATTGGGGTGGATAATAACTGAAGCAATGGGGGTGCCTTACCACTTCCTCTTCCTGTTCTGACATTGTTCGTCTTTTTCTTTCTCTTTCTCTCTATCTCTCTCTCTTTCTCTCTTTGAAATTTGTATAGAGAGGCAAGTACAGTCTTGTCCAGACTAAAGCTACCGACTCTTTCTTTTAAAGGAATACACATAATTTCATTTTGTATCACTCCTCCACCTGCTTTTTTTCTCAATGTGTCTCTCACTTCCTCTCATACACTGTGTTGTTTTACCATAGACAGTGAGTGCTTTGTGTTCACTCCTGGAATGGAGAGTAATGTCATTAGACCATAGCAATTATAGTGTTTATGCTTATGGGAAATTATATTTTCTAATAAAAAGTTGCACACAGTAATATAGAAAAAAGTGAACATGTAAATTAATAGACGCAGGACAAGTTTCATCTTATTAAAGTGATAGTTCACCCACAAATTAAACTGCTGTAATTTACTCACCCTCATGTTGTTTCCAATTCTGTATGACTTTAGTTCTTCTGAAGAACATAAAAGAAGATATTTTAAAGAATGTTTCAAATGTTTATACAATGGAAGTCAGTGGGGTTCAAATATATTAAATCCATGATTTAGGACTTAAAGTGATGGCAGCCTAATATACCTGCCGCTGTTTTTTTTTTTTTTTTCTTAATTTTTTTAGGTTCTTTTTAATAATTCTGTTAGACTTTTTCATTTGTATCTTTGTTCATTGTATTATTTATATGTAGTATTGTCAAAAGACCTTGTACTTCGGTACCAAGTCGGTACAAAAAAAATGAAAACTATATTGTACCAGGTTTTTTAAGTACTGGTGGTACCGAGTGCCTGGTCAACCCAGTTCTTGATGCGCTCTCTTCAGAAAAGCACAGAGACATGACGACATCAAAATGAGGAATTAAGGAAAGGAGTGATTATTTTATTACAGCAGTTCCTATGGAAACCTTTATCATCGAAATAAATTGGCATGTTTATGCCACCACAATTGGACTGGAAGGGTGTGGGGAAACAACACTTCTGTTATGAATATTATTAAATACTTTGATTTGAATGTCGGATTGTAATGATTGCGGTTATTAGAGTAGTTAATCATTAGCATAAATGTGGCTAATGCTAATATAATGAGCATTAGAATAGTTTCTTTATTAACTATTTAATGCTCCTATAACATGTATTCGATTAAAAAAACAAGAGAACATGATGCTATTTACTATTTTTACGCACAAGATGCTTTAAAAAAATTGTGAATCTAAAATATGCATTTTAGAGAATGAACAAATGGTTAACATTTGCTAGTGTCATATCAGTCAGATAAGCAGGTCTGGGCTTTTTTTTTGTATATTTTTTTTTATATCTAACTTGGATGTTATTCTTCTCTGAATAACTCATTTCAAAAGCCCTTTAAAATTAAATACATACACGGTTTGGATTAAAGTATAGTCAAATGTTTTAATTAGCATGTTTTTCTTTTGCTTTGGTACCAAAATTATTTCCGAGAACCATGTATTTTCACTGGTATTGGTACCGAATACTGAAATTTTGGTACTGTGGCAACACTATTTATATGTCTCATTGTTTGTAATTGGTTTATTTATTCTTGTTAAATTATTGGTTGTTTACTTGTTTTCAATAAGCTTGAACATTTTTAGCTTTTATTAGTTAGGCTAGGATCAGGTTTTGCGGTGTTATTGAAATATTTTTATTGTGAAGGTTTTTTTTAATGTCATCGACAATGCTGGCATCTTTACAACCTATTTTCGTAGAAAATAACTTTCAATATAAGATTTTGTTCATATCGCCCAGCCCATTGGACCCCTCTTGGCCAAAGCATACAGCAGCAGGGTGTTTGTGTGATCACAGTAGAGGTTGATCGATATATCGGTCGACCGATATATCGGGCCGATATTTGTCCTTTTTATATATATCGGCATCGACCGATATCCGTGTTTAGTTTAGTGCTTTAGGAAGATTCAACTACAGTCCTGGGAGATAAAGATAGTCAGAGAATTTCACTCTGTAAATGGGGTGGAGAAGTTGGCAGCTCTCACAAACACTGAAGCATGATTGAGGGCTACATTACTCTGCCTCGCTCACAGACAGCACCGTGCTCGGAGAGATAGCTGTCCTGGAGTTGCCCAGAACGGTGAATGACATTTGTTCGGAAGCATGGTTTGATGCAGACAATAGCCAGGTTTCCATCCAACTCATTTGCATTTAGGGATGTCAGTATTCAATAATTTCCATGATCGATCGTCGTTTAAATTAACAATCAATTAATAACCTTAAAGCTGCAAAATGTGTCTGCAGTGGCATTATTATTATTATTATTATGTGCAAAAGGGTTTTAGTCTGAATAGAATGCTAGTAGCAGGACTGTAAAATGAATAGATGTGATTATGATCCTTTGATAAAATTAAAAGTGTGCCCCATACGTTTGAGATCATTTTACTTTGTAAAAGTACTATTTAAACTGACCAGTGTAACCTTTTTTATGTTTAGTTGACTGTATTTTATTTTAATAAGGAACATACTGCAACGAAAGTTTGAAATTAGAATGCACTTTAGATGTTCTCTGTCATTTATACCAAACACAAATGTTTCTGGTTGCTAGTGTGTTTGCAGCACTAATATTATTTAGTTTTTATATATTTTCTTTTTTTCAGTTTGATTTTTATTTATAAAATTGTATTTATTTTATTTACATGTATATTTAAGTTTACATTTATGTTCCAACAAACTTGAAAAATTCTGCTTGATAAATGCTCTAAAACTTTTATGTAAATGATTGACACACACACTCTCTCACACACACACACACACACACACACACACACACACACACATACACACACACATATCGGCTATCGGCTGACCCTGACCTCTAAACATTGGCTATAGAAAGACCCATATTGGTCGATCTCTAAGTTCAAAGTAACAAAGCTCTCACAGTGTGTTGAGGATGTGTGCATGTGTGCAATGTTGTGTTTTGGCGTGCTTTACTTAGGCAACAGAAAATGTTGGTGTTCCTTTACCCATTAACAAAGAAGCCTATGTCTTGTCATGAGTAATAGTAGTGACGTATGTCTGGGTGGGAGGTATGTTTGTGGAAGCTGTCAGTGAATGTGTTTGCAGTGTGAATTGTGCCTGTATGTTATTAGGAAGCAAAGGTGGGTGTGGACATTTTAACGAGATGCAACCAGGTGTTTGGAAAAGCTACACACTTAATACAAAATACAAAGCTTAAAATGGTTGAAATATATTTTATAGGTAGCTGAAAGAGTGTCAGAGATGCAGAGTCATAAATAGAAGGGTTTATAGAGAGATGTGACTTCATATGGACTGCAAATAGAGAGGGATGAGTAGGAAATATTGAAACATGGAAATGGAAAGTTAAAGAAGACAGAATGAAGGAAAGATTGACTAAATTGACTGAAGAGAAACTAAATGGTTTTGTAACCCAAGCCTCTGACTTGCTAGTGAATGTCAGGAGAAAATAAATAAAACAGGACTTTTGTGGATGTTGATGGTGGTTGTGTCTCTTGCCTTGAGCACTGGGTTTTTAAGATGCCACGTGAAGCTTAAAGTTGTCAGCTTTCAAAAAAAAGTGTGTTTCAAGATACCTATGTTTTGGGCCATTTTGTCGATCTTCGTCCATTTATTCAATGTGGTCTAGTGCCGAGATTTGCTTTTAGTTCGCTTAAGGTGCGTTCACACTGAGAGTGAATTCAAAGCAATCTGAAGTCATTCATCAGTTGGATGCAGCTTTGGATTTTTCTTTGTAGAAAACCATATAAAATTAACATTTTACAGCCATAGTCCATCTCTTTTTTTTTTTTTTTTTTTTTTCAGAAACTTTCAGAGTGATTTATTTTCTTTGGGGTGCTTTACCACTTGAAACTTAGGATTGCTTAAAATGTATTTAACCCAAAATATTCCTATAATGCAAACAATCTTGTTTTGAATGATATAAAATGTATTTAAACTATTTTATTATTTTTTTATTTGATATAAAATTTTCATTAGCCTGTTTTGTGTTCTTTTTTTCATTTATAGTTATCTATTTTTTTGTATTTTAAGGAAAAGTTCATTTATATGGTTTTTATTTACTTTCATTTTAGTTTTGGTTATACTTTTTCAAACAGCATCTCACATTGTGTTTCTGTTTATGGTGAATCTGTTAATCTGTTGAATCTGTTTATGGTCAAACATACTACATTTAATTGGAAACTGCACTGTAGACAAAAAAAATACCACCCTCAGAAAATCACAAAAACACACCTACTGGTAGTGGTTGTTCTGTAAATCCTCCTTTACGTTCAGCAGTAAATTGTAAATTTCAAAGTAAATAAGTGCTTTCTGCATCTCTTTATGATTCCTTAGTATGGACTAGATCCACTCAGGTCTTGTCAATTTGCTTGCACTGGAGAGTAACTTTTGTTTTGGCCAAGTTTTGCAAAGTCCATGGCGTAGAATCTTTAAAGCTTTTAGGATCCGCTTGAGACTTTTAACTTTATTCACATTGTCTTTTAATTGTTTCTCTAAGCTCATGTGCACCATATTTTTGCTTTGACAATTATTTTGTTTGCAGGTTTACATTTATGCATTTGTCAGACACTTTTATCCAAAGTGACTTACATTGCATTCCAGGTCCACATTTTATCAGTAGGAATCGAACCCATGACCTTGGCATTACTAGTGCTATGCTTTACTGTTTGAGTTACAGGAAGGATTTCTTGTAATGGTGTTATCGATTTCAGATGTACCTGTTCCTAAAGGTCACGCATAAGCCAGCGGCCAGAGGTGTTTTTTTTTTTTTTAAACCTATTTTTATTTAAAAAATGAAAATATTTTTCCACTTATAGTCTATAGTTTTTAGTCAATGATAATAGCTTAAATTGGAGCTAGGTAGGTTTCAGAAGGCGAAATGAATAGTTAAAATGAGTGTAATTATTTATTGGCATCACTGTGTTGTATGTTTGATGCAAGGGCATATGCCAGAAAATGATGTGGTGTTCCAGGATGCTTCTTCAGATGTCTGGCGGTGAGACGTGATGCAGGCGGGAATCGCTGAAGAGAAACAAGTTGCAGTCAGGTTGAGTCAGATCGCCCAGGGTGGAGTGATGAACTGACAGAATGATGGATGCGGTGACAGGACTGTGGAGGGCAGGAAAATGATTTGATGTGGTGATGCCAGTGTTCAGATCTGGAGTTCAGCTGCGGAGTGATCACCTGTCTCCATTGAGACAACTTGTTTTGACCAATTTTTATTAGTTGTCTAGTATTTTCCTGTTGGTACTGGCACGTTTTCTAGAGGTACAAATATAGTTGTCTCTCACACCTGACTCAATATGTAGGTTAAAGTTGGATGATCTAACAGCTAAAAAGCTTGTTTTTTCGGACTGTGTTTTAGGCGTATAGACTTTATGTGGTTGCCTCTGTAAAAGAGGGTGGGTTGATTCCTGGCTGACGATCACAGCGCTTGAGCTTCCTGGCATTCCCTGCCCCTCTAGCGCTCAGCCACTGGACACAAAACGCTACATGATGTAAAGTTCCTGAACAACTGTGCTCTATTCAGAGATGTTCAACGTGAGAACATACATGGACACGTGTACACTTTGAAACACCGATGCATGCTCAGACATTAACACATGCAAACTCAATCCCAGTTGGCAGAGGTCTGTTGGGCAGCCGGACAGGCCAGGTTTGTGTGCAGTCACATGGATCTGTGTTTGCAGCGGGCTGATTACTCCCTGGACTCGCAGCCCACATTTGGAAACGGTTAGAGAGAGATTGCAGGCTGCCATAGCTTCAGTGGAGTTGGTCCGCTCGCCCAACATTTGCACTCAGTGGATGATGGTAGTGCCCCGCTTAGACCCCAAACCCGGTCCTTATAAACTTGTAATTCTGATTGTGACCTCTTAACAGAACCATGTGTAATCGATGATAACTTTGGCAGATGTTTGCAAAAGGGTGTTGGTATTCTAGAATAGGACTAAAGGAGGGATGCACTTGGAAAATTCACAAGCTTGCCAACCTCATCCAACAGTCTGATTTATTTTATTTTTTGCCTTTCATCACAAGTGAAACCAAGGGAATGGTATTCATCCTTCATATACAGGTGTTTTTTAATGCTACAGATGCCACAAATATTACAGATGTTTAAAAAAATTCACTGGTAGTAGATATGCTTGAAATATGTCCTGTTATACAGCAGGCTACTGTGCGAAATATCCAGGAATCGGCCGTTTAAGTAACTAAAGGTGGAATGGTTCTTGATTACCTCTAAGTATGTTCAGAACACGTGCCTCTGGGATATTCCAGGCAATGTTTATGTCTATTAGCAATGATGGGAAGTTGAAAGAAAGCAGGAGAAGATAAAAGTGACAAGTTTTTCCCCCTCATTTTTTTTCAGAATTAGTGGGCTTTCAAGTATTACAATTACTATACCTTGGGTTAAAGGGAAAAGTAGGGAGAGTATGCAGGGGTATGTGTACTTGTTTAACCTACATTTTGAGGTCATTATGGATGATTTAGTTTTTTCTGTGAGGGCTATGTTTAGGAGTAGTGCTAGGGTTAGAGAATAGAAAATATTATTCATTCAGTATACAAAGTATTATGCATATATGGAAAGTCAACCTAATGATATTAGACAAGTTAGTGTGTGTATAATACTTTTATTCAGCAAAGATTAATTAAATTGTTCAAAAGGGACAGAAAAGGGAATTATAATACAAAAAGTATGTATATTTGAAACTTTCTGTTCTTCAGAGAATCCAAAAAAAAAAAAAAAAAAAAAAAGTATAGCAGTTTCCACAAAAGAAGCACAACTGATCGTAACATTGCTTATAATAAGAAAATGTTTCTTGAGCACCAAATGAGTATTAGAATGATTTCTTAAGGATCATGTTACAACCGGATACCAAAGTAATATAACTAAGTTACTGAAGTTACCAACAAAGAAACTGTGATGTTGGAGGTTAACACCTCTGTCACACATCCTTACAGTCCTTTACTCTAAACATTCTCAAACCGTTTGTTCTTCCTGGTTGCTGTGTCTCACTTTGTTCTTCATGCTTGCATGGTCAGTGAGGCCACATGCCTGTACGCCACCCTTCCTCTGTTCTTATGAGAGTAACTGAGAGAAGCTCAGAGATCTCTAATCTCCTGCAGTATTGAAATACCGCACAGTCCACCAGAGAGAAAGAGAGAGCGCAGTCATTACATACTTTTGAGTAGATTGCGATAGACCTCATTAGCCCCACTGGCAACACCCCAGTGCCTCCACACTCTCATTCTCAGCTAAACTGAAAAGAAACACTGTCTCTGGCGAAACATGCAGATCATTCTCTCTCTCTCTCTCGCTTTAAAGGAATAGTTCACCCAAAAATGAAAATTTGATGTTTATCTGTTTACCCCCAGGGCATCCAAGATGTAGGTGATGTTGTTTCTTAGGGCATCCAAGATGTAGGTACCTACACCTTGAATGCTCTGGGGGTAAGCAGATAAATATTAAATGTTCATTTTTTTGGTTGGGTGAACTATCCCTTTAAGAAAGTCTGTGTTTAACGCTTGCTGATTGATCTTGACAGCTGTTGAGATGATTTATTGAAAGCTGTGGGTGTATTTAAATGTCTTTTAGGTTGCCATTTATCAAAATTGCATTTAGCATGTAATCTAGATGCTATTGAAAGTTCATGAATTTTACAGTCCTGTCTCGGTAGCGCTTGTAATGTGTAGAAGAGTGCTATGACTTTTTTTTTTCTTTTTTTCTCAACTGTTTTCCTCTTCTGTTTCAACCCACTTATTTTTTTTATATGTCTCTCTTAGCCTCCATCACTGTTCTCACTTAACTTGTTTTCTGTGAAATAAGATGCGCTTTCTTCTCAGTTATCACATGTACGCATGAATGACTTCATCTGCTGTTGCTTTTCTTGCTAGCTCTTCCTCTTTTTACTCTTATTATGCAGCTGATGTTGTTACGGGATGAGGGCAATGTCATGAAAATGGAGAGAAAGCATCGTCACGCACCCCCCAACCCCATTTTCTTAAAAAAATAAAAATAAAAGTTTAGGTGGGATGAAAATTTAACATTTTAACTTCAGGAGGTCAAAAAATTTCTTATATTTGTTTTGAGATTTATTTGTTTATTTTGTTTTTCAACATTTTCAAAATGTAATACTTGTTAAAATAGTTAAAAACTCCGCTTTATTTATTATATAGCAACAGTCATTAAAAATTATTTACTTAAACATTTTATAAACTTTTAAATTATTTGAATATCAGTTGAAAAGGTCAAAACTGTTTAGCTTTCATATTATTTTGATGTCTTTTGTATTATTTTAATTGTTAGAGTTGAAGGACAATACCTCTGCGATACAGAAATCTCAATTTTATGTGGTTTACAGACATTTATGTGTTGCAGACTAGCTTCTGTTAATGCTTATTTGTAGTGGTTGACCGATATTGTTTTCTTTTTAACAGCCAATGATGATCACGATATCTTGGAAAGCAGGGGGTCCGGTATAAAGTCGATTATAATTTATTTTAATTTATTATTATTATTATTTAAGAAATTTGAAATAATTTGACAATGGATTAAAAAAAATAAATGTGTAACATATAGAGATCTGACTCTTAACTTCCCAAGATCTCACAGCTGGATTCGACTATGTTCATTAGTCATTCAAAGATATGTTTAAATTATATAAATGCATATTTGCTTAATGCTGACGGCAAACAAGTGTATTATAATGTTTGCCTTTCTATTCATAATAATATAATATTTCGTTGATACTTTCTGTATACATGAATTCCCTTGTTTAACCGTTCTATCTGATTATTAGACAGACTTCTATCCGTATTAAACAGAACTTTTAACAACAACAGTAAACCAGAGGGAGAAAGTGAGTACTGTGTGCACTCGGGCGCTGCCTTTCTCAACACCGTCAAAATAAAAGTCCCTCCTCGAACACAGCGTCAAAGCAGAAAAACGTATCGGCTGATGCCGATATTTGAAAAATGCCAGATATCGACCGATATATCGGCTGTGGCGAAGAGATATATCGGTCGACCACTATTATTTGATAATCTTTAATGGAACATATGTTTGATGAAAACAAAGAGCACATATTAGTTCTTTCTACAAATTAAAACATCATATTTTTTAAACAATAATGGGACCCAACAGAGTAACCGAGTTGTGGAAAGTGCTATAAATCTTTTCACCTTACACTGTTTATGTGTCATACTCTTGTGTATGAGTTTGTCCCTCCTTGTCTTTTTCCTTTGTTTTATGCTATCTGATACTCTGAACATGACTTTTACAGACAGGTTGACAAAAAATGTCTGTGATCGTTTCCTGAGGAAATTACACCCACTTCCTTTCTCTCTCTCTCTCTCTCTCTCTCTCTCTTTTCTCTTTATGCTTGCCTGCACTGTAGACTTGGCTCTTTGGAAAGCTTTGAAGATCTCAGAGACATGACTGATTAAAGCAGCTGATAAAACCAGAACACAAACACAGCTCCATTAGCGGTTATTTTAGGCCTGTGCTATCGCACTGCTCCAGTGCAGAGGACAAGGCCATTGTCTGAACAGTTGCATAGGACAGTCTGGTATGCAAAGGCATTCCCCACTTATCTGCTGCTGCTTTTTTTTGTCCAGAAGTCAGTGTACTTTCACTGTGAAAGTCAATACAGTCGATTAATGCCGTCATTGATGTTCATTTAGATTAAATCATAAGAAGCCTTTGTTGTATATTGGAGAATGAATAGACAAACACATTAACAGGATACTGAGCAGCAGACAAACTTTTTCAAATCTCTCCTGCAGTAAAGTTCCCGTATCTACTATTCCATGGGTAGAGAATAATAAAGAAAGGAACACAACAAATAAACTGAATTATAGATCATTTGACCGCTGAGAACTAAAGTAACTGTTATTTATTCAAAGCCATCTTCATTGATAGACCGTATCTCGGTCTTGTTCTTCCACATTGGAAAATCTGTTATTGATTTATTGGCTGATCTTAATGTTGTCGTTCGGTTGTATACCTGTATCGGATGGCCCAGTTGGATTTGCTCCTGGCAGTTTGTTTGTGTGTGCTCTGCTTTGTGTTTGTATATGCTTGTCTTGTTGACAAAGGATGCTTTTCAAGGCTTTCATTATGTTGTTTCTTTTCAGGAGCCCGGTTTTTCCGGTGTTGGTGTGACCTACGACAGGATGGATTTTGAAGACGCCCATAACGGGGTAAAGGCATTTGAAGCTGCCAGTGTTTTTGTTTGTTTCCATTCATTCTTGATGTTCTTATATGGGGCAGGCATATGATTTGGTAACAGAGATGGCATAATCACAGTTTTCCATCGTTATTACAAAACCAACTAGAGCAAGAGTTTTCAAGGGGTTTTTAGGAGGCCTCAAGGGGGTGCTTTTGAAAAAAAAAATGTATTTGTAATTTTTATATAGTAATTACAGTTTTATTAGTGTTAATTTAGTGTTTAATATAATGCAATAACTATAATTGCATGTATTTCTGATTATTAAAAAAAATTGTGTAATGCGCCTGGGAATCAGAAAAATATTTTACAGAAAAAGAAGTGTAAGAAAAAATTTATTAATAAAGTTTATATATTTTTAATATATAATTATTGGACTTTATTATTATTAAATGTGTTACTTTAATACAATACAATTAAATATAATAATGTATTTATTTATTACTGAACTAAAGTCTCTCCTGGAAGAATTTTAGAATATTTATCACTGATTAAACTGAAATATTGTATATGATTTTTATTAGTAGGCTACTAGTTTTGGTATGATGATTGTGTATGATTATTCTGATATTGTTAATGTTGCCATGAATATAGCCATTGTTGCTGATAAACAAATTTAGTTTTATTTAATTTATTTAATTTGTTTTGGCTTTTGGTACAAATTAGTACAATGTACTTAGGAATTACTTTTAATTAATAATTAATTGAAATAATATACAGTTGCAATCAAAATTATTCTGACCTGCAAGACATTTTGCTGCAGCGAACAAAATTTTATGAAAATAATTTAAAGACATCAGTAAAGTATTAGAGAAAGTTTGTTAATACACTTTTGAGTGATTATGAGAATGGAACGTTGATAAATTATGATGAAATTTAAACTGGCTCTAAACATTGTTCATAATTATTCAACCCCTCAGAACTCTAATTTTGTGCGGAATCTTTTATTCTTTAAAATCACCAATAAGCTCTGTCTGTAAGAGCTTAGAAGCTTCTGTCACCTCTCTACTACAGTCTTGGCCCATTCATCGCCTGAAAAAGCTTCTAGATCACTAATAATCTTTGGTTTTCACATCGACCACTGCTTTCTTTAAATTCAAAGAGATATTTTCAACGAGAATTAAATTCTGGAGACCGAACAGGCCGCTCAAGAACATTCTATAACTGATCACTGAACCAAACAGTAGTAGATTTGGATGTGTACTTTGGGATGACTGTCCTGCAGGAAAGTCCATCAGCTTCAGTTTTTGCACCGAAGGCATCCCAATTCTTGTCAAAATGGCTTGATACTTCAAAGAATCCATGATGTCCTTCATACAGTCATGATTTCTACTTCCTGCTACAGTTAAGAAACCCCATAACAGGACTGATCCACCTCCAAGTTTGATGATGGAGATGGCGTTCTTCTGCTTATGAGCAGACATACCGCTGATCCATGGGTCCAAAAAGTTCCAGTTTGGTCACATCACCCCATAAAACATTCTCCTCATTAGAGCTCCACAGGTCTACACAAATTTTTGTAATTTTAAGTTCAAGTCTGCCTTTTGTTCTTCTTGATCAAGAGTGGTATTTATCAAGATGTCTCAGCATGAAGGCCATACTTGTCTAGTGTTCTTCTTACACACTGCATTGAAATGGTTTTCCTCCTTTCACCGAGTCATCTTGCAAGTCTTTGGCTGTACATTGCAGATTTTTTTTTCAGTTGCTCTGATTAAACATTTTATGATATTGTGCTTTTTCTTCAACACCCTCAAATGTTTTCTGATACATCACACTTTAAGCTAAGAAATAAGGCTGAGAACTGTGTCTCTAGGAACTTTCAATGTCTTAGAAATCTCCATACGTGTTAGCCTTAGCCTTTCTAAAGTAATACAAAATTTGTTCTCTTTAGCTTTTGTGAGATCTCTGTTGAAATTTTTGTTACTCAACTTCAGCACATGCATGGGCTAACTGTATGTATGTGTAATAGCTCAAACTAATTCTGTTTCAATAGAGTTTCTAAAAGCTTCATTGTGTTTAGAGACAAATAAGTGATTGCAATGTTGCATTCACAGCAATGTTGAATGGGGTTGAATAATTATGACACAGCAGTATTATAAAAAAATCTTTAAAAGATAAAAAAAAAAAAATATTTTATCCTGGATCTTCAGAAAAGCTTGTATTTGTAAAGTACTGCAGTCTCTGATGGGTTGAGTAATTTTAATTGCAACTGTATTTATTGTTATTGCAATTTATTAGTAGTGGTAGTAATAGTATTTAGTAAATGCTAATTATTGTTAAAAATGTTACATTTTTATAATATTACACTGTTTTATGTTCACATAATTGACTTACTGGGACATGGTAGAATCCAAACTATTAACAGGAAATCTTATTGGTACATTAGTTTTACATTTGTTTTACAAAAGTGTTTGTTTATTGAAGTCATGTATTCGGAATGTATATTATTGAAGCGTAATAAAATAGTTTTTATCTGTTTGCATCTTAAAGGTGTGACAATGATTTTACTAATACACAGTGGCATTCACTGTCAGACATTACAGCTGCCAAAACGCGATTCTGGACACGTAATAAAATCTGGAGCGTGCTGTAGTATGTGGGGTGGCACAGAGAGTCTTTTGCCATGAGTTTACACTCCATGTTCTCACCAACCTGAGGGGGATCTGATGTTTCTGAGGGGTCTGGGCAGTACAATGAGTTAGGAGACATTATCATGGACCCTCTCCGTAGTGAATCTTTCTGTTTTATGCTAGTAGATGGCAACAAGTGATGCTTTATTCAGCTGTTTTGTTCAAAAATACTAATTCATTCAGGAACAAAACAACCACTGCTGTGATTTGCTCGGAAATGATGTTGATCTGCGTTCCGTTTTATATTTCTCTCTCTGCTTAAACGTTATAGTTCTCCTAAAAATTAACATTCTGTCATCATTTGTTCACCCTCATGTTGTACAAAACCTGTATGACTTGCTATCTGATACAGGTCGTGCAGGTTTGGAACGAAATGAGGGTGAGTAAATGATGACGATATAAAATTTTGACGGAACGATCTTTTTATATATTTAGTAACCACACACCTTTTATCTGAGATTAAGAGGTTTGCAGAGAGAAAACACTAGCTCGATTTGTGCTTGGAGTATTCGTCATAATTGCTAGTTTGTTTCCACTAAAATAAACACAGTTAGTCTGTTGAATTGCCGGAGTTCGGCTAGCACAGGGATTTTCCGCTTCTTTCCACTAAGTATTTATTGCACAACAGCGACAGAGGAAATTTGTTCTGAGCTGCTCTCACAGTAGAACGCTGTTACATTTACAGCCAGTGGCCAGGATTCATTGGACTGGTCTTTGGAATTATCCTCTAATTGAATTTTAGTCTAACAACTACTCACTGTTTTCTATTTGAATTATAATTCATTAGTTAATGGCAGTATAATGTTACACATAGCATGTAACATTTGTTAATAACTTAGTTTTTTATCCATGATCATTTTCGTATTGTGAAAAGAACTATATCGTGTCATTTGCTGCAATGTGCAATTATTTTTTAACTTAACAAAACTTTAACCTTTTTATTGAATTTGTTCTTTTATTTTCTTACTGTGGAATATTGAAGCCTGGCCTCAGGCCATCAAGTCATCCTTACTGTCCTGTAATGAAACAGTCCATTTTAGTAATTTAGTCTACTAATCTAAAAAACATGAACTTGCAAACATTGTTTTACAAGATTATGTCTTTTAATGCTTTCTTCGTGCTTTATTTGTCTCTCGACAGCGCGGGCCGTCAGGTGCTCAGTGTTCAAATCCAGCCATGAACATAATTGGAGCAGAAGATGAAGACTTTGAGAATGATGAGCAACCTGTGAGTGATACTTCAGCTCAGAACTAGTATGAATGGGAATAGAGAATACTGCTGTTCTTTAATGATTCTTTTAGAATCTTTGAGGTAGAAATATTTGGAATGATTCCTTTTCAATTAAATTTATATTTTAAGCAGATATAAGTGTTTAGAAATATATTTAATGCAATTCTTAATGTTACAGTGTAGTACAGATTTGGCATAAAGGCAATGCAATAATTTATAAATGTATTAAATAAAAAGTGACAGTAAAGTAATATAAAATGTAAAAAAAAAATATATATACATATAATTTCAATGAATGCTGTACTTTTGAACCTTCTATATTCATCATATCATCCTGATATTTTCATAATAAGAAATGTTATAGAAAATGGCATATCAGAATGATTGATTTTTGTAGGATCATGTGACAATGAAGACTGGTGAAAATTCAGCTTGGCCATGAATAATCTTTTTACACTTATATTACTCTTAGAATAAAATGCATTTACATTTAAAACAGTTATTTTAAATTATGGGATTTCACAGTTTTGCTGGGTTTTTTTTTTTTTTTTTTTTTTTTTAAGTATAAGAGACTTCTTTCAGAAACATTTACAAATTCTTCCTATTTATTATTATTATTACTTTTTTATATACGCTTTCTTTTTCTCAGATGGTGGATGATCAGAGCAGTCACTTTACCAGCATTGAACTGTTGAAGTCCAAGCCCACCCACCTACTGGCCTTCATTCATCATGTCATGTTACAGTTTGACTGTGCTCCTGTGGTGAGAACTTCAACGATGTGTGCCTGTTTATTTTTGTCAGTGTGCATGCATGCATTTACTTTAGTATGTGAGGCTCAGTGTGTTTCTTACATTACCTCTTGTTCGGCTATGAATGCTGTGTGTGTTTAGGGGGTGGATGGTGTCATGTTTTTAGATAAAGCCCTTTTCATGTGATTTAAAGCATGAGTATTTCTTCCTTTATTTGGCATGCAGCCAATGCGGTCTACCCCAGGTACCGTCTCCCAAATCCCATATCCTTCATCTCTTTCTTCAGATAGGATAAATCGCACAGATTCAAAATTGATTAAAAAAAAAAATATATATTATTTAGTTTGACAAGTTATGTTTGCTTTCAAACCCAACAGGTACTATGTTGTGTTCTTTCAATTTCGATTGGTCCTTGTCATCCCTCCTAAAACTCTTTTCTCACTGGTTAACAAGTGCTTGTAAAAACTCTCTGAAATTTTTAAAGGTTTAGTTGCTTCTCTATTCAGCCAATGAGGCCAACATAAAGGTTAACCTGGCATGTATTACTATCCCTCTATTCTTGGTGTCTAAATCTGTCCGTTTTTTTACACCCTCACTCGATCTCTCTCTCTTTCTTTTTCTTTTACCCTTGTTTTAGCTATGCTACCTTCATGCTGACCTCTTCAGGAACTTCAATGCCAAAGACACCAAGAAGCACTTTGGGGAATTCTACAACTCTTTTCTTGAAAAAGGAGCGGTATGTGAAGAAGAAGGGTTTTTAGACATTCGGCTGTCAAGTTTGTTTATCACTTTACAAGTCTGCCTCTCTGTTCTGTCACACTTTTCAGTCCAGCCCTCATTTTATTGTCTTGTGATTTTGTTAGACCTGCTAAATGAATTCTTGAAGCTGTTTTTTATTTATCACACAGGTGATCTGCTCACTGTCAGTCTCATCTTTGAGCTTGTTTTCTTTCAAAGTGAAGAAAGCGGTCTAATATTTTAGTATATTGTTTCCTGAAATAATGAGGTAGACTAATATGAAAATACACACAGAACAAAAAAAAAGTGAAGCAAAAACATTAGATTTGCAAAGACATTTCTGGTGGTTGATGCATAACCCTTACATGTCCAGAGACGCCTTTTTATCGTTAAGAGTTTTCCAAAGAATCATTTATTTTATTTAAAAAAATATATGCTTTTGAAAGCACAGATATGTCAATTGTATCATAGCTTGAAATTTGCATTAAAATTACTAAAATTGTTGTCAAGTTAGGCTGTTTTTCATTACATTAATGGGATTTAATGTATTGTTAATGTCATATTTGGTATGGGTGAGATTCATGGTTCTTCCTGACTGTCATTAGATGCTATTAGAAATGAACAGTATGTTACTTAGTTCATTCTTTCAATTTCACATGATATATCAGCTCATTTCCCCACTCGTCTGTTTCTCCCCTAATCTGTCTCAGTTTAGACTTGATTTCACTGCTTGAAGTTTTAGTTTTTTTTCCTCCAGTCTGTCTGCCTGCCCCTTCTGTCCAATGTAACTTTTTTCTGCATTCTTTCCTCCTCTTTTAGACATGTTCACTTTCTCTGTCTCTCTTTTTTTCTGTTTGTCCAACCCTGACTTCCTGCTTTGGGTCATGGGAATGACCTCCCCTGATCAATGACTGCTCCCCCCACACTTTTCATGTTTTATTTGTATGTCTTTTTTTCCCTATTGAATATTTCTTTCTCTGCACATTTTTGAGTTGACATTAAGGTTATGGACCTGTGGACTGAGCTGAAAATGAATCTGAAGAAAGTAGTTATCTGGTTATTTATATTGTTGTGACCTCTGGTGGTGCTGTACTGCATTACATCTAACACTGGAGGACAATATAAAAACCTTATATTTTATAATGTCCTCCATACTTATTTGAAATCAAATCTAACTGTAATTTTTTTTTATAATTATCTCTTCCAGATTCTTAAAGTATCTGTGCCAAATAACATAGCCTCTGAACTGGGTGAGTGAAATCAGATCACTGCACTTAATATTGTGTTTTTACCATACTAACATTAAAATCCATTCATCCCTCTCACTGTGGTCCTTCAGATCGCACGCGTCCAGAAATGATTAGCGAAGAACAACAAAAGCGCTTTGCTAATGAAATACAGTACCAGCAGTGTCCAGAGATACTGCGGCAGCTGGACGACTTCAGGTGAGAGTCACGAGGCCCGCAAGTGTATTCCAAAATAAAGTGGACCTGGAGCACTTTGCATTCACAATGCACATTATCTTTACATATATAAGATTACATTTTCGGAAAGTCTTGAAAAAGCTATATGTCAGGCCCTGTTAACAAGTACTCATCTATCCCTGGTGCTCGATTACCATACCTGTCTATCTGTACATGTTTCCCGCATTAGGCAGAAGAGGATGATGGGAATGACTCCCAATGAGCGTGAACTAATTGATGTGGAATCCCATCGTCCAACCGACCGCATCCCTAAGGACATGAAGGAAAAGGCAGTAGCTGAGACCTTGCTGGAAAAGATGTTTGAGGCCAAGTAAGAACTATTATTCTAAGAAAGTTTACACGCGCACACACGCTCACATTCATTTGACAAATAATATTTTTCTTATTACTGATATTATCCTATTTAACAGATTAATTTATAGTTTATACATTTTGTATTGGAATCGGTATCAATGCATCCCTAGTTATGGTGCGGTTACAGGGAGTCTGTTTTCTCTTTGACTCTCATGTCATGGATGTAAGAGAACCAGCAGGTGATCTGGTCTTGTCTGAAACACAGTGCCAGACCTTTGCCTTTTGCTGCCTTCCGCAGTGCCAAACCTTTAATCTGAGTCTGTTTCTCACTGTCTGCTGTGTGATTTTTGTGGTGCCCTGCTGAGTCAAACACCATCTGTGCAGTGGGGAAGAGGATCACAAATGCTTCTCCCTCTCGATTCACCTAGACAGAATACAGCTATTGTCAAATCTGCATTCACAGCGGATCAGAACCCCTGAGTCTCTGTCGATATTCACTCACCGGCTGCTAAGTGATGCCTATTGAATGTGTCATACTGCTCAGGATCTTCCTGCTGCTGGGCTGTTTGACCCCTTGCAGTGATTTCTATAATAGCAGTATCAGAATTCACTCCACTCTCTGTTGTGCTTTATATGCAGTTTAATTAACTCTGAGGATCAGCTGATGTATATCCATTAAAGTTTCATTCTTGCCTTTAAAATTGTGCTTTTGTTGAAGATGGCGCTTTTTTGCTTAAACTGATGAAGTTCAGTCACCTTTGGAAAACGTAAGGCAAAAGTAAAATGGTTGTTTACCTAAAATGCATATGGTTTAAAACCAAAATAATTGTTCTGTCTTTCTTGAAACACAAATATATAGGAGATATTTAGTACAATGACAAGGCTGCTCTTTTCCCAGAACAAAAAGTACAAATAAAACAAAACAACAACAAGTGTGGTGTATATAACTTGTGTGTTGTGTTCCTAGTCTTATTAAGTAGGGATGCACAGTATATTATATACCATAATGATTATCTGCCAAAAATAGAGATTTTGTTTAAGGAATGTATTGGTCAGTTTGGATATTTAGCCATCCCTTTGTTGTTGTTTTCATACTGTTATAATGTAATGAAATTATTAAATGCATTATATTGCATAAATTTGCAGTCTTTTTATCAACATTTGATTTGTTTTAGTGCTCAGCAGTCGTGGAGGTTTGGATGCTCTGCATAGGCCCACACTTTCATTCTATTAAAAACACACCATGTTAGAACTTGAAGTCTGTCCTATTCATCTCGAAGAAAGAAATGGTGGCAAAGAGAGAGGAAGTGGTAGAGAGAGGATGGAGTCAGAAGTGCCACGCTGGCAGGGATCTCTGATCTCTGGCTCTCTGCTAGAGAGAATGATGGAAAGGGGGATGAGGCAGGGGTCAGGTTTGAGGCCGGCAGAGAGAAGAAGAGAGAGCAAGAAACAAAAGCTGGTTTGTAGTGAGACAAGATAGTTAATATATGCTAGATCCATCAGGCTAAAGTGATGTTGTTAAAAAAAATATATATTTATATATATATATATATATATAGAGAGAGAGAGAGAGAGAGAGAGAGAGAGAGACTGCATTGCCAAAGAAATGCATGTAAAACATTGTGTCTGACATAATTAGAGACATAATGCGTCCTCAGAGACTTCACACAGATTCTTTTGACGCCTAAGTGGTCTTAATATGGGTATTCAGTCTTCATATGCACTCACACAATTGCCCTCTGTTTTCCGAAATGCTATCCGCTTTCTCGCAGTTTTTTTTCCCTCATTCAGTATCCTCCATCAGTACAACAGCAATGACCTCACTTGCAGACGCTCATTGGCTGCACTCTTAATCTGAGAGGAGGATCAAGGTTTTTGACTGGCCAGACGCTGGGGATTCCTTATTACACTCCTCCTTTTTCATTATCATAGGAAAACATAAGTGACTTATTTCCATGTTCTTGCAAGTCGGTTGCATCAGGCAAAAACACAGTTAAATAGCAAGTTCCACTGCTGGAGCGCTTCACTTGCTTCTGGACATGAACATAGAACATCATAGTTTTTGCAGTTTGAGAAGATAGTGTACTGTAGATCAGACAACTAGGTTCGCAAGAGGTCGTTTCAGTGCATTGTTTTGTCTTTCAAAATTTGCCTGGAGTCCCATATTTGATTCACCACCATCATCTTTGTTCTTTTTTTCATTTGCAAGTGACAGAATATGTACATTAGTTTGAATTCTACAAACAATACAACAGTTACTGTCATTTTGAGTCGGGAAAAGCTTGAACACTTCAGATTCCCCCGTCCTAAAACAGAGTTAAAAACCGGTAGAGAACGAGGAAGAAAACATGTTACTTAACTTTAAGCGGTGAGTCCTTTAGATCAGCATGCTGCATTTTTCCTTTAATATGTCTGTAATTTATTTTGCTTTTGCTTTTTGCAGCCCCTCAATTGTTCCAGACAAGGACAAAAGGTGAGTTGTCTTTTTTCTTTATCTTTTTTTCTTAAGTGCAAATGCTGCAGCAGATAGAATCTTTTTCTACGTGATCATGGTGACATTGAAATTGGTGTGTTTTTTCTTTGTAACATTTTGTTTGGTTTCTATATATATCATTAAAGTCATTAAACAGTCACTTTAATGTAGTTGTATTTATTTACTTTTATGTAGTTGTAATCTCATCTTTTCATTATAAAATTTTGTTTTCATGAAGTTATCAGTCATTCCAGTTTATATTGTTTGGTTGGTTACATTTTGCTAAGAAATGCAGTGTAAGCATGTATTATGAAAAGAACTCCAAGCTGACGTTGGATGGTGAACAATGTGTTTGTGAGAAAGGCTGTTAGTGGATGCTTGCAGCTGTTGCATTTGATCATTTTGTCATGCACAGCTGTATCACTTAATCCATGTGTGCATGAGACAATGGACATACACATGTGCACAATCTCCTCCTCCAGACTTCTATCTCTCCTCTTTCCAGTCCTCCTCCCTCTCCATCTTCTCTTTCTCTCCTTCACTGGAGATTCTGCTGCTCTTTTAAAGTGAAGGAAATGGCTTGATGCCAATTTAAGAGTCCCTCTGAGGTACTTGGACAATTTGATAGTACACTAGGGGACTGCACTGACTAGTCGCAGATCGCATGGCATCAGTTGCACTTTATCAGTACATGCAGAAGGAAAATACCTCTGTACACACACCGTGTCTCACTGCAACTGTGTAGCATTCATTAAAGCATGTTTTCCCCCCAAATTTCACTATTCTATGTAACCATTTCTGTTCATTAATTCCTTTAGTAACTGCATCTTTGGAGCAGTAGCCCTTTATATGAAGCACCTTGGCGTCAAGACCAGAGCACTTGACAACAAGAAGACAAAGTCGGGATGGCGGCCCTCTGTCCCTTCTGTCCTGAAGGTTAGATGATATGCTCCATAGTTCAGCATACAACTTAATTCCTCTGATTTTCACTTAATGATCTGAATTTGTGTTATCTTGTCTAATAGTATTGTTTATTTTTCTGTTAAACAGCCATGGGGAGCCAACAGACCAAACAAAATAATCAGACCGTCTCCATTCACCCGTACGTACTCAGTACAATCTCTTCATCGCTCTCCCTCAGAACACACGCCCTACTTGCATCACACGCTCATTGACCAAACCTGCATTATTTCACTGTGCACATCGATTTGCATTCAACCATTTACACTAATTACCCATAACACCTGTTAAGATCATTGAGACCAATGTACACAGAAACCAGAAGGCGCTTATCTAGCTTATAGTATGAGAAACATTCATCATATATTTATTGAAATGCCTGCAAGATCAAAGATTGATGTAGAATTTAAAGGAACTTGTTTATGTTGCTATGTTTTCCTCTTGCAGATGATGGTAAGCAATCTAAATTGGACTTTGAAGGTATTATGGTTTGTGCTTTGTGTAGATCTTTTCCTCTTAGTTGGTACATTCCCTTACTAATCAAATCTAATGCATGTTTGCATGTTCCACTTCAAACACATGGGTCTGTCTTTTGTTTTGGTTTCCTTGTCCATCTGTTTAGCAAATCTGATTAGATTTTTTGGTTGAGGTGGCTTTGATTGTGATAATGTTTTCAAAAAGTAGTTTTTATTTTATTTTAATGCTTGCTTACGAATCTTTTCATGATTTAGTGTTTCAATACACCGCATTTGATGTATTCACAAACAGATTTCAGATTATACTTTGCGCTGTTTTTGTGTGTGGTGTTTGTTTATGTTTGGGTCCCCTTTTTCTTAAGATTTATGGACTTGTTGGACCTTTGAAGCACCCTTTCAATGAATTACTAACACTGTTGGATCAAACTCCTGATTTCCTCTTTCATCTAGTTGTCCATCTGTCACATCTTCTTGTTAGAAACCACACAATGATCACACAAGCATCTGTCAGTCTTTTGACCCTTCCTCATATCGCTCTCTTTTCTCTTACATTCTCTTGGTCTAGTAAAGCAAATCAAACAAACCGTCCCACCTCATCGAGTGTCCGTAAGTGATGGTGGCACTTTAGTGCGGAAACCTGGTGTTGCAGGGTCAGGGAGTGTGCATGGCTCGGAGAGCAGTGAAGAGATGACCGTCAGCGTCAGTGTGACTCCTAGTCCTGACTCTCAGGCTGACACGGGTAAGGGTCGGAAAATTCCGCTTATGCGTTTTAGATTTAAGCTCATTGGACATGTATGAAATCGACTAACATGGTAACTTCTGGAAATATAAAGGGGAATGAAAGTAATTTATACAAAGCTGCACTGCCACCATACTTAATCGGGGTGCACGGATATTAAAAGTATGGCCGATACAGCCAAACCAATAATTATTTTCATGTTAAGGCTGATAACCAATAACTGGCTGACATCCAAATTCTGTAATATTTTGTAAAAAAAAAATCTAATAAAATAAAATGCTAACTAAAATTTATGTGCAAGAAAAAATGCATTATAATGTACTGTAAGTGAAAATCATTTTGAGATTTGCTAAATATTACAATTGATCTTTATTATTGCATAGTTAATGTTTTTAATGATTTAACAATTTTGTGAGCGTTAGATAGCAGGTAATCTAAATGTAAAAATTACTGTGCGCAAATTAGTATTATTTTAATAATATTTATATATTTTTTTTCCAGTTAGCAATTTCAGTGCTTCACCGTAAACTTATTTCAGTTAGCTAACAAGACAACATGTCTACTTTTTGTCTAGGTTTTCATGTAATATATATATTTTTTTACTTTATTTAATGAATGAAAATTAGTTTCATAGTTTTAGTGTCAGTTAACGATTACAACTCTGGTTCAATTAAATTTCTAATATTAGCTGATGGCAATAATATTTTTTGTAAATCTATAATATCAGCTGATAACTGGAAGCAATATATTGTAATACCTATGCAGTGTGAAACAATGCATACAAATAAATAATGTTATAAGTGCGCTTTGATATTATTGAATGTCCCCCTATTGTTTAATACGCAGAAATGTTGTCTCTTTCCTCCTGTAGGTGTTAACATCAATCGGTCAGACCCCAGAACAGTCTCAGAGGTGGGAGATGCATCTCCTGTCAGCACTGGTGGGGGTCTCTCTATCTGTGAATCTCCCTCTGTCATTGATGTCCCTCCAGATGACAGTCAGGACAGTAGCAGGTGAGAAAGTAGGATCAGGAATGGAAAGCAGTTAAAAAAAAAAGAGAAACGGCTAGCATACTTTTTAAATTGTACAGAAGTATTTACAGTCTTATTTTCTGTGACATAACTAAAGAAGGGTGGAAAAACTCCCTGCCTGCTTTGTCTCGGGGAGTGTGCTGTGTCCCTCCTGTGCTGCTGCTCCTGCTGCTGCCCGCAATATTTGCTACCCTCCTTAAGGACGACAAACACCAAGACATTCCCTTACCGCGCATACATGCCTCCCTCCCTTTCCCCTCCTATCGTAACTCCCTTTCTTCCCACTTTCATTTTTTT
The DNA here is from genome assembly GCF_003368295.1 of Carassius auratus. Lineage (NCBI taxonomy): Eukaryota > Metazoa > Chordata > Actinopteri > Cypriniformes > Cyprinidae > Carassius > Carassius auratus. Next base: position 5,105,450 of record NC_039283.1, read on the forward strand.
TCCTCTGCATTTTGCTTCCTTCAATGTTTTTTTTTTTTTTACCTGTATGTTTGATCCTTGTCCCACCTGATGTTTTGCAATGTCAGTCATTTTTGTTAGCTTTCAGTATACAGTTTACCCATGCCGCAGTCTTTCTTCGCATCCAGTCAGCGCTATGTCCCGCAATGTTGCGCCAAGGCCTCAAAATAAGCAGATTCTGTCTGAATTTTAGCAAATATTGTGACTGCCCAACTATTTGAAAGGCTGTGTTTTTGCTTCTTCAGTTAGTAGGTATATATTTAGCAGATGCTGTCATCAAACGTGACTTACAGTGCACATATATTTTGATGGAGCAACCTGATGTTCTGCAGTTTGGTACAATGGTGAAATTAACTTGTGGGAATTGAAACTGCAACATTCTGGATTTCAAACATTAACTTGACTTAGAAACTTAATGAAGCTTCTTTACCTTACTGTTTACAATATATGACAAAACTACTGTAACTGGATTAGCTTTGCATTTGCTGGCGTAACTGTCCTTCATGTGGGGGCATTGTTCGTTGCTGTTGTCCGTTGTTGTGCGCTCTGTCTCGCTTTGTTGCCGGCCTTGAGATTTTGTTTAGGGAAGCGTTGAGGTAATAGTTGGACATTTTGGTTGGGTGTTTGTTAATAAACGGTTTGTTGTTGGTTATTCTGTAACTGTTCGTTCGACCTATGTTTTTACAGAAAGAAGACAAGGTGGGTCTGCATGGTTGTCTCTGGGATTTTCTGCCAGCCTCAACTGCTACTGATGCACACATTCTCTTATTAAAAATAAATTATATTAAGTATTATTATTCATATAGTAGAAAACATTGTACAATGAATGACATGGTTTTTAAGCTTTAGATTTATATTTAGACTCACATAGACACTCAAACTCACTGCATGGCTAAGTATGGTTCTTCTCTGGTTTAGGGGCTTTAGGGATTGGGGCAGAAGTATCTGCTTTTTGGTACGCTTTGCACGAATGGAGCCCACTTATTAGCTGATGGTGTTTATACTAGTATAATTAAGGTGTTTAAATGCACTGATATGCTGTAAATGAAACATTAGAAAGATCAGAGATGTTTGTTAATGTGGATCCCAGAAGGGTCTTTGAACTGATGGGGCTGGATGAATCTCCCTGGTGAACTAGTGCTAAAAACATCATATCTTTTGGTTTAGACATTATTTGTCTTCACATTTCACTTACTGTTTTTTCTTAATCACTGTTCAATTTTCTGTTTCTATCATCTGTTCATGTTACCTTTGGTCTGTGGTCTTTAACCTCACTGTCATCCAATGTCCCTTCCACATTTCTGCCACTTGATTACCCATTTCATTTCCTGTCCTGTTCCCTTTCTGTTACATTCATCTCTTTTCATTCTTTATTTCCCCATTTAATTTCTCATTTTATTCCTTTTCTTATTTATCTTCTTATAATTGCCTTATCTTTTGTTTCCTTTTTCTTCTTCTTTCCTTCCTTTCTATTTTTCTTCTTTCTTTCTTTTCTTTTTTCCTTTCCTTCTTTTTCTTCTCCTTTCCTTTTTATTCATGTTCTTTCCTTTGTTTTCAATTGTTTATTGATTGCCCCTTTCCTTTCCTTTTCTTCCACTTCATTTTTTGTTTGCTTTTTCCTTTCTTTCTGTCCTCGATCCACTATTTTCCACCTCCTATTTCCCCATATATTTCCTCTACCCCTTCCTTTTCTTTCCATTGCTTCTTATTCCTCTTTCTTTCCTCCTTTCTCATCTTCTCTTCTCCCTATTTTATTCCCTGGTCTTTCCTTCTCTCATTCCCTTTCTCTTCTTCTTCCTTTTCCTTTTGTTTTTTTCTTTTTCCTTCCCTTTTCCTCCTACTTCCATTCTTGTTCCCTTTTCTTGTTCTTCTTTTTCTTCTACCTTTTCCCTTTCCTCAACCCCCCCCCCACCCCCACCCCCTTCTTGGGTGTTTAGGAATGTGCGCCGCAGCGAGAGCCTTTGCGTGGAGCGCCGTCACTCTCGTCGTAGTGGCTCTACCCGCGCCAAGAAGTCTCGCTCCCGTAGCGACGTGGACCTGCAGTCAACTTCCACCTCCCTCCCCCTCTCACCCTCCCCACAGCATTCAGTCTTGTAAGGCAAAGACTAACCATCACACTCACTTAGAAACTCTCATACATAAACCATCCACAGGAGACAGCAGCACAACGGGCTTCTCAATAACTCAGAAAATGTATTCATCACTACCTTAAAGGGCTATTTCACTCAAAATTGAAAATTAGCCCATAAATTACTCACCTTGTCAAGTCAACCTAGGTGTATATGACTTTTTTTTATATGAATCCAGTCAGAGTTATTTAAAAAAAATTATTTGTTCTTTCAAGCTGTTTGCCACTCAGCATGTGTTGCATTGCACCGGTCATTAAGAAGTTTAATAAAAACCGCATCCATTAAAAAATTTAGCGAATCAATGCGTTGTTATATGAAAAACATCCATATACAAAACATAACAAACACTTTAATCTAGCTTTCGTTTACTGTTGTAAATGGAAGCAGTTCCGGAAGCATGACGTATGAGGCTGCGTTGTGCTGCGGTGAGTCTCGTGAAAACCAACGTTTGTTAACAGGAGCAAAGGAAGCAAAGTTTCCTTACTTTAGCAAAGGAAAACCAGTCTCCTCTTGGTTTATATTGAAATCCTCTGACATTCTTCTTTACAAATCGTTTGTTTTGATCTCTCCGCTGCATTTCCGCGTGCGCCACTTCTGAGTGGCACATACACAACGCTGACCTCATACATCAATCCCCCAGAGCTGCTTCGTTTATATCTGTGAGCGCAAGCTAGATTAAAGTGACTATGACTTTTTTAATATGGATATTTTTTTTTTTATTAATGGATGAGCTTTTTATTAAACTTCTCATGAACCGATGCAGTGCAACACCCGCTTAGTTGCATCAAACTGCTTGAAAGATCAAATACTTTTTTTTTTTATAACTCCTACACTTAGGATGACTTCAGGGTGAGTAATTTATGGCTTAATTTTTATTTTTGGATGAACGTACCCTTTAACTATTTTTACACTGCTTAACATGTATGTATCCCCTTTAAATTTTTTCCCTTCATTTGTCTCTCAGTGCGGAAGGTGGGTTGTTGACTGACGGCCTCGTGACTGGTCCTGCTTTTGGCCCCTTCCTTCAGCAGGAAGAGATGGAGCCCCGTCTCCTGGAGCTCGAGCAGGACCCGCCCAACTGGAGAGCCATTGCTTCTCCTGAGGACTTGAAAAAACTGAGCAAGAAGGAAATCAAAAGACAAGAAGTCATCAACGGTAATCCACAGGTTCAAGTGCCTTATTTTGTTGAATCTACTATGTAGCACGGTGCAATGATGAACACATTTTTCTCTGTGTGTCTCCCAGAGCTGTTTTCGACAGAGCATGCTCATGTCCGTATGCTGAGTGTATTGCAGACTGTGTTTTCTCGTCCGCTGGAGAGGGATGAGATTATGAGCTCAACTGAGCTGGCCACCATCTTCCCCAGCCTCGATGAGATCATAGAGATGCACTGTATGTCTCCACTTCAAATATATTACTATACTGAAATCTGCATGGTTTTAATGATTACGAAGGCCCTTCAGAAAATTTATACAAAAAATAGTTAAGTTAAATAGTCAAAAACAGCCTTGATATAGCTTAAATCCATTTTTTTTAGATACTTTCTATGAAAACCTGAAAAAACAGCGGCAGGAGGACGAGTACATTGTCAAAATCATAAGCACGCCACTTCTCAACAGGGTAAGTAGCTTAGATTGTGCTAAAGGCTTGATTTTCATGTTCTTTTTTCAACACAGTGTCATTCAGCATTCATCTTGACTACATGAACTTATATCAGCGGTTAAACAAATAGACATGTCTTTATCTCTGTAGTTCAGTGGATCAGAGGGAGAGTGGTTTCAGAAGCTCTCTGCACGCTTCTGTAGCTACCAGACATGGGCTCTGGAGCAGATAAAGACCAGACAGAAGAAGGATCCCCGTTTTAATGCTTTTATTCTGGTAACTTTACTCTTAACGTGCCCCTATAATGGGTAATGAAAGGCACATACTTTCATTTTGGGAGTCCACAACAACAGGTTGAAATCCATGCAAGGTCAAAACACTTTCAGTGTGTTCAAATATGCATTTTTTCCCTTTTTTTTGCGGAATTACTCCCAGACGATTCATTTAATGATTCATTTTTCCAAACCCCTCCTTTGCATGATACTAAACTTTGGTGATTGGTGACAGTCTGTAGTGATTGGTCTGCATGCAGAATGCCCATCACCATTACTGAGCCCATCAGTTTCACTTGTTTTACGTTGTTTTAAAATAACTTTATGAATGGTGCACTTTTATATTTAACATTTTTCAGGATGTTTTCATTCACTCAGAGCTTTGTTACACATTGCATAAAAGGTGATTTTCAAAAATCCATAATAGGGGCACTCTTTTCCATGTTATTGCAACTGTTCGGCAGTCACATAAATGGAGGCTTGGCATTTCAAAATGTCTGTGTTTGTGTTGTAGGAGGCTGAGAGTAAGCCACAGTGTCGGAGGCTACAGCTGAAGGATATCATTCCCATAGAGATGCAAAGACTAACCAAGTACCCTCTTCTGTTAGAAAACATAGCCAAGAACACAGGTTTTCAAATCTAATACTTCTTCTTTCTATAAAACCATTTGTGTGAACAGTGCAAAACACTTGCTAAACAATTGCAAATTGACGTAAAACCAAAGTAAATAACACATGAAATAAAAATACTACAAATAAACAAAATTGTTTTAACACATCAACTTTCTTAATTAAATAAAAGTTAAAAAATTTTTGGGGTCAATTATTTTATTTTGCAAAGCTAGTTATAATAATTTTGTATGATTCAATTGGTCAGAATTTAAGACTTTTAAAAACCTTTATGTTGTTACAAAAGATTTGCTGTTATTTTGAACTCATCAAGGGATCCTAAATGTATCAGCCTTGCCATCACAGGAATAAGTAAACATTAAGAACTGCAATGTATTGGTCAAAAATGGGTGTATAACCAATGTGCATTTCTCTCAGATGATAAAACAGAAAAAGAGAACATTAATCAAGCAGCAGAATCTTGCCGCAAGATCCTCAACCATGTCAATGAAGAAGTTAAACTCATGGAGAACCTTCTGGTGAGAATTCAGTAGAAATTCCTTTATATAAACAGTGTTTACTGTAAGGATGTGTGGTCTGGCAGTATACAGGCATTACTACATGCCAGCATGTTGTGAAGTACAGGTGCTGGTGATATAATTAGAATATCATCAAAAAGTTGATTTATTTCACTAATTCCATTCAAAGAGTGAAACGTGTATATTATATTCATTCATTACACACAGACTGATATATTTCAAATGTTTATTTCTTTTAATTTTGATATTTATAATTGCCAACTAAGGAAAATCCCAAATTCAGCATCTCAGAAAATTAGAATATTGTGAAAAGGTTCAATATTGAAGACACCTGGTGTCACACTCTAATCAGCTAATTAACTCAAAACACCTGCAAAGCCTTTAAATGGTCTACACTGCAGACTACACAATCATGGGGAAGACTACTGACTTGACAGTTGTCCAAAAGACGACCATTGACACCTTGCACAAGGAGGGCAAGACACAAAAGGTCATTGCAAAAGAGGCTGGCTGTTCACAGAGCTCTGTGTCCAAGCACATTAATAGAGGAGTGAAGGGAAGGAAAATATGTGGTAAAAAAGAAAAAGTGTACAAGCAATAGGGATAACTGCACCCTGGAGAGGATTGTGAAACAAAACCTGTTCAAAAATGTGGGGGAGACTCACAAAGAGTGGACTGCAGCTGGAGTCAGTGCTTCAAGAACCACTACGCACAGACGTATGCAAGATGTATTTTAGCTGTCACATTCCTTGTGTCAAGCCATTCTCAAACAACAGACAGCATCAGAAGCGTCTCGTTTCAAAAAGGACTGGACTACTGCTGAGTGTTCCAAAGTAATGTTCTCTGATGAAAGAAATTTTTTTATTTCCTTCGGAAATCAGGTTCCCAGAGTTTTTTTTTTTGAATGGAATTAGTGAAATCAACTTTTTGATGAAATTCTAATTATATGATCAACACCTGTATGCATTTTGTATGATACTGTTTAAAATTGTTCATACTGTGATAAAAGTATTTGGTCATACCACCGATCCTATATGAGTCTAATATGCATTTTCCCAACAACCATCTTCAACTTCAATCTTCAGATTTTGAAGGACTACCAGCGCCGGCTGGACACCTCAGGACTGAAACCGAGCAATGACCTCTACATTGAGTACAAGGTGAGAAATATCTTGATGTCTCATGTGTGAAGTATTAATGTTACTAATGCAGACACTCTGGCACTGATACGATCCTCTCTTCTCTCTGTTCATCAGAACATTGATCTGACCAGCAGAACAATGCTGTTTGAAGGACCTCTGACATGGAGGGTGACCAAGGAGAAGGCGATCGGTAAGCCCCTTCGACACACTTCCCTGAATGAAAATTCTAAAATGTTATTGCCTTTCATTGCTTCTATAATCAAGACTGCTGCCTCTCAACTCAACCTGTTTTTGTGTGGCTGTGTTTGCAGATGTCCACTGTGTTTTGCTGTCAGACCTGTTAGTCTTGCTTCAGAAGCAGGATGATAAGATGGTTTTGAAGTGTCAGAGCAAAAGCAACATAGCCATTCAGGAAGGCAAACAGATGCTGAGTCCAATCATCAAACTAGAATCCGTTTTCGTCAGAGATGTGGCCACTGGTGAGTGAATGAGAATTAGCATGTTTTATTCTGAATAATGTGAATTTGATATACAGTTACTTCCTTTTTTCCCATAAGACCCGAAGGCCCTCTACGTTATCTTCACTTGGGAAAGTGGAGCACAGATTTATGAACTAGTGGCTCAGTCCATCGTGGAGAGGAAAAAGTGAGTGTTAACCATATAAAGCCATTTATATTTAACACTTACAGGAGAGACTGGCAGGCAGATGATATGAAATCCCTCTTCAAAATTGAAAACCAAAACGTGTAATTTGATATGACACTCACAGTCTGTTTTGTTCCAGTTGGATAGAGGTGATTAAGACTACGATTGACGAGATGAAGAAGAGGGACGGAAATAAGATAACTAGAAAACAAAGCAGCAGCATACCTAACAGCGTCCTTGGACCTTTATACAGCCCGTGAGTGTGTTTTTGGAAAATATCCCCTTAAGAGTAATTTAGTGTCCTTTTAAAGGTGCTGTTGAACTAGCAAGTTCAAAGCTGACTTCAATCTTTCAAATTATTTTCATTTCTTTTCTCCAGTTCGCAACCCCCTCTTAGCCCCACTGAAAATGGAGGAGACCTGTTGAAAAGTCGCAGTGGTGAGACTTGGAAATAGATATTAAAGGGATAGTTCACCCAAAAATGAAAATTACCCCATGATTTACTAGGGCTGGGATCAGAATATTAGATTATTTGAATGTTTGTTCGGTGGGTCGGCATTCGATTTAACATTTATTTTATTTTGTTCATTTTTTTTTTTCATTTTTTTTTTTATTAATTTATTTATTTTTTACACCTGGCATCCCCCACGAAACTGTCTTAACTCACTCTTAAATATAGCCACTTTTTTACTAACAGGCCAAATAGTTATAAGGACTGCCAGTATGGTTAGAGTTGTATTTCCATGTGAGCCTGGTACGGCACGAATACACACCTTCACCAGTCTCGTGAGAAACAAGTTTTGTTTACAGCAAAAGAAAACCAGTGTCCTCTTGGCTTATATTGAAATCCTCAGACATTTTATTTAACAAATCCTCGTTTTGTATATTAAGAATGTCATATACTGTACACCTAGGATGGCTTGAGGTTGAGTAAATCATGGGGAAATTTTCATTTTTGGTGAACTATCCCGTAAAGTCTATCCAAGTAATTTTACCATGGTATTTTAATGTGACTGTGTTACTTTATTTCACCATAGAGCGATTTAAAGACACACTTACTGATGAGAAGAGTAGAGAAACTGATTCTTCACTCTTTGACTACCTAGTGGCCAATGGCTTTGACCGGCTCAGCCATAGCCACATCCCTTTAGAGAAGTCTGCTGTTGGGGCTTTGGAAGAAGGTCATGATTTATGCATTTATCCTTTTATGCAGGTCTAACGGTTAATACATTCAGTTTCATGCTGTACTTAATCTTTTTTTGCTTGTATACCTCTCGCAGTCAAGTATTTGAAGAGGCTATTGGTCGGCAGTATTAGCCTGTCAGATGACTCTCAGACTCTTGCGGAAAATGCACCTGAAAGCCAGGAGGCAGATGGAGGTCAGTCTTCGGGTAATGCACACAATATTGTTTCAGGTTTTAAGCTAAAGAAGTTCAACCTCATATTTAATCATAAAGTACAGCTGGGCTCCCTCCTCACCAAACCATTCAGAAATGTGGAAAATGGTCATAAATGATTGATTGATATCGAAATCCGCAATGCCTTTTTTTCCCTTTTCAGTGGAGGAATCCAGCACAGAAGAAAGAACTGAAGGAGAAGAGAGTGGGGGAGATGGAGGGAATAAAGGAGAAGAGGAGAGAGGGATAAGTGCTCCTCTAGTGCTTTCTGAGGAACGCATGGAGGAGGTGCAGATGAGACTGCAGACTCTTCAGGAGCAACTGAAGCGATTGCAGGCAAGGAGAACACAAATGCAATTGTGAAAGAGCATTTTTTTTCAGATCTTGAATAGGAGAGATATTAATCAAACAGTCTAATAATACTCTGACGAGAGTTAATAGACATTAACCTAATGCATATCTCTGATGTTGTGTTTGTTCCCAGGCTGTTGAGGAGGAACATTATAAGTTGCAAGAAGCTCTTGCTAAATATTCACTTCAGGGTGGGCATTACAACTGAGAAACTTGACAACCTGCTGTACAGGACCACATACTAAACACAAAACCATATTTTTTTTAATGTGTATTGTCTTTAGTTTTATATAGCACCATTCACTCTCTAGTTTTGAAAGTATAGCAATTCCGTTTCTATCATCTGTCTTCTTTGTCCTCAGATCACTGTATGTGCTGGACTCAAGACTTCGCTGGTTGACTAATTCTGCCTGAATTTCCCTGCTCTATCTCTTCTATCTTATCAGCTGTCCTTTCAGAAGATTGTCAGCAGGCCTCCCGCACTTTCCATGCCACCGAGAAATGAAATGAAGTGGGTGTTGTGAAATTATAGTGATCCTTGACCTTGGACGAGTGTTTGTGTTTCTGTTGAGAGGTATGAAAGACAGCCTTGCCAAAAGATGCCAAAGCAATGTGCATCCTTTAGAGAGATATCAGAGCTAAATGCTAGGTGCACATGTGGAAGCAATGTAACATACAGTACAGAAACATGTGCAAACCGACACACACCCAAAGATAAGCATGTCAAAAGTAATTAGTACCAAAAGACTATCTATATTTATAGTAAAGTGTAGTTGCATCTTTGAGAATGCAGTCTGATGCATATGAAGCCTGCTTCTCAAACTGTAGTTCAGTTAGGTTTTCAATAAGGTAATTTCAAGATGTTCACTCATCACTTATTAATTGATACCATACTATATTACATGCATTTTCTAAAATAACAGATATTCAAAAGGATAGATGTAGAACTGTTGTTGCATGCATTGGCCAAATTGTTGTAAAATGAAGAGTATAAGTATAGACCTTTAGTTTAGTTTTTTTACCCTCTTCTTACCAGAAGTTCCGCTGTTGCTCTGTGAATAAGAAAATAATTGCTAATTAGATAGATAGATCAACTGATGCATGAGCAAAGGAATTAATGAGAAGGTTTGAGGAAGGTGGGCTTGCTTATGCCTAACCCCTCTGAAGTGAAAACAAGGCAAGCATTGATGTGGAGAGATCACGTCAGGGTTAGATATTGTGGTTGTGAGGAAATATGCACAGATTACGGAGCATTTTGAATGACCAGCTTCTGTGCTGTTATAATGGGAAGCATGCACAAAGAACAGCGTTCTCGAATGCAGCTGTTGCAGGTTGTACTTTGGTAGATCAACCCCGATCTTATGATAATCATCACACATTGCCTATTTGTGTGAGCTATGCAAATCCTGTGTCTGTAAAAGTTATCAGTCATTTCTGATAATTTCGTTTTTCTGTCATTATGTTCTAAACTACAATTACTCTACAGTTTGCAAAATATAGTTTTTTCTGTAATTGCTTGTTACGATGTCTCTCGGTTTATTTTATTTTATGGATTAATTTTCTTTCAAAGCAGGACCAAAGAAATGATAGTGGAACAAAGTTAAGCTATGTAAACACTTTTGCCTTGCACGGGGAGGTCAGCTGTATATTGGAATGGAGAAGTATCCTGATTCTCATTGTCAGTCCATGATTTCCAGCTGAAGGGACCAGACTTTTCTCTTCTGCTCTCCCGGTCTTATTAGGAAACCAGAGCACAGAGAATCAGGCAGATGCAGGGGTTGATGAAAATATTATATCTCAGAGTTTGAAGACAGGAACACAAATGTAGGTTTTTCACCAGTACTGTAGTTATTTTCATGTACTCATGATGCTACTGCAACAGGTCTTTTTTACCCTCGACCTACTTTCAAATTATGCAATTTATTTTACCTTGTTTGTTACATATTGTGATTTATATTCATTGTAATTGTGTTGATCTTTGTGATTTCAGTAAGGCCTTGTTACCTTTTCCTTTCATTCAGCTTTACAGACTGGTTTATCAGAACAGTTTGCCCGAGGTCTTGCATTCTGGTCAGCAGTGTTGATCCTAGAACATGTCAGTGAGACCTTTTGTTTTCCTTTTAGAAGTAGCAAGCAAAAATGTACAAATTTTGGTAATGAAACTATCATGGTGCAAGATCTGTTCTACCTACTTCACTTTCCTACATTCCTTTTGCACAATTTCTTTTATTCACAATTGCTTGAATGGGGGGTTTATACATTGCCTTTGAAAATTATGTAATTAGCATACTATGCATTGCCTTTTATAAAAGAAGGACTGAGAGAGTTAGAGTGCACCCTTAACTATAACAAAGGCTTCACTGAATTTCACTTTTTGGCAAGAGTTTTCTTTTTGATGTGGAACTGACCTCAGTTTAAATTCGATTAGAAACTTTAAATTGAGCCTTGAACCCTTGATAGCTGATAAAGACAGGGTTTTGGGTGTGGTGTCATTCTCTCTCATTCCTTAATATTTTCATGTGTATCTGTCACACATACATATAGTGATATATCTGTCTGTTTAAATCTATTTATAGGGTGCCTTGTGCAGATTGGGTTTGTTTTAATTTCTGACAGGCATGGGTGTCCTTGCCCTCTCCTCCTAGTGATGTTCAGTGTTAAATATGAATCTGATATTTTGCTCCAGACCTGCCAAATTATAGCAGTTCCACTCGTTTGTTGTTCTTAAAAATGGCTGAGTGCCTAGTACTGAGTGCTCTTTGTTAGATCTTTTAAAGCCTCTGCAATCCGTGACTGTCTTTTATGTAATTTTGTGTACAGGAGTCCACTCATTGCAGGCATTCCATTACTGTCGGTCTATTTAAATGATTATGCAAGGACTATTCTGTGTATTTGGGCTTTGATTTTATGTGTAAGATACATAGAAATTTAGGTACTTTTTTTTTCATTTTTAAATAAATTATCAGAAATGGTTTGAGCTTTTATTGTCCTTATTTTCAGCAGCGTTCAGTTGACATTAACTTTTTGCCCCATAATCCAAAATAGAGAAGAATGTACAGCGGTTGGACAAACAATGTTTATATGGGGATAATATCATTTGTATGTTACAGTGAATAATAAAAATCTAATTATCTTTATCCGGTTATTATGTCTATATTCTCTGTTTTGTGTATCATATAAGTTGTGTTTAAAATAAATTGTGGGTAAGACTTGTGCCTTTTTAGCATTTGTCATACAACCTGGACGGCCAAACAAATCCCCTGACATGATATTATTAATCCACTGTAGCAGTTTTGGAGAGAAGGATGACATTTGAGAACTGGCAGATTTACTATTCAAAAGTTGTACAAATCTTTTCTAAGAAGGTAAGAAGCTACTTTAAATGCAAATGCTGGTTAAGCATATTAATGATGAAATATTGCATATTTTCCAGGAGTTCACATTATTTTGTCCTTCCCCTGTATTTGTGTGTGTTCACCACAAACTGAAATAGAAGAATGGGTGGGTTAGATGATACAGGAAGACAAACACTTAAAGGCACATTTACTGAGGAGCTGGTTTATTAGCGAAAATGCCATTCAAACTAATAATTTTCTTGTGTTTCTGAGCCTGTAAGGAATAGCATACAGTATTGTTCAAAA